>NC_054535.1:101248873-101476373 GCF_017654505.1 Polyodon spathula
AAGTCGACGAGCAATTTGGTATTTCCCATCCTGGTGAGCTGCTTCACCGTTCTGTTAAATAATGTGCATGTCTTGTATGTTGCTGCTGCATTTTTGAACATGTGTAGGGGTGCTGTGTTAATTTAGTTTGACAGTTAGTTTATTAACATTAGTTTGTCTGTTACTTCATTATTATAGTTTATTAACATACACCTACCTATTGCTTTTCTTTTATTTATTCAATTAATTTCATATGCTGATGCACGTGGGTCATGACAAGTAATACTATATTTATTTATTTATTGATTGATTTATATTGTGTCTGGTGGCTAATTCCATCTTCGAGAACACTTCGGCTATAAGAACACTTTGTTTGCTTCCCGAGGGGTGTTCTCTTAGCCGGAGACTACTGTATTAAATTAATAAATAAATACAATTAAAGAAAATGCAGAATTCCAGAATTCCATGTACCAGCTGGATACTTATTGAGGAAGCACATTTAAGAGAATATTAGGCTAACATCGAAGCGTGGCTTCTGTATAATACCCGGATCAATGCAATTTATTATAATTCTACTCTGAATACACAAAGACCACCTCTCTTGCACTGCAGCCATAATGCATGGGCTAATACAATATGCAATGGCAGGCTGGAGCAGAATATTTCAGATTTCTAAAACTATTGCCTGTTCTTCTCAACTACTAAACTAATCAGACAGCATACTCTGGATGAATGTGTCAAACAGTACAATTACTGTGTAAAACAATCTTGCTGCTCTTCTTACTTTTTTCTTTTTGATTCACAGTAACACAGAAGTATGTTGGTCTCTTGTAGAATTAGGGGATTTTATACTGTAAGTTAAAATACAGGTATGTATACGCTGGGTTGTGATAAGACTAAGAATCCATTTTTGGGCTCTTATGCCACACTTTTGGACCTGAAAGTGGCACAGTAGTATACCACTATAGTATGTGTGTTGCATCTGGTCGGCATCCTATACCCTACAATACATTAATTTGTATGTCAAAGAAACTTGCACAACTCAAGGAAAAAAACTAAAGGATCAGCAGTCAAGCTACTATGAAAACAGCAACACTTCAGGAATTAAGAATTACCAGTAAAGCCACTTTGTCATTGAAGCTGATCAGGTGCCAGAACCATCCACAGTGTGTGAATTTCTTAAAAAGCTCCATTCTTTATTTCAAAGTGATTTCAAATACAATCTGTAGCACTGCAGTGGACTTTGGAAAACAGGAAATAAACTTCCGGTGTGCTACGACTTAATTTACATGTTAGCACACACAAACATTTCCACAGCTAATGCAATGAACACAGTGCAGTATTACATCTCAAGAGACTTCACTGCACCTGCTGTAGCAGCAGGATCTGGCACAGCAACACTGGGTTAAATAAAAACGGCACCGATTTCAATGTGTTTGGTTTGGTCTGGTCTGGGTTTTGGGGGACGGCTCTTGGGTTTTTGGGGTTTTTTTGTTTTGTTTTTAATGTAAACATCCACAGCTGTCTAAACTTGAAAGCAAAGTTGTATTTATAGGTTTGTTGTTGTGTGTTTTTAATGAAAAAGTAAGTTTTCACCTCGCCTTAAAAACAACGTCCAACAGACATAAATATGCAGGTAACATGTCACAGAACAGATCCCCACACCGAGGAAAAGAAGTGCACCAATGCTAAATTCAACGAAAAACAACAGGCTGTATTTATTCCAGCTAAAACACAATCTGTATACTGTGCATTAAGTGCAAAGTGCAGACATTTCAGTCAAACATTGATCATCACCAGTGCTACATGTGTATTCAATTAAAACATGTTACACAGGACAAAGTCAGCCCCACCAGTCTTATTATACATTTTTTCAGGTCTATTTTCCCAATTCTCAACAAACATCACACGTAGTGTGTGTCGTCAGGTGGTCAGAGATATGCAAACAATGTGTTTTGGATTCCTGTATTTTGTAAAGACATCAATAAGATGGGAACGGGAAATACTTTCTGAAATGTCAGCCTTGCTGAGCTGAACTACAGCTGCATATTAAACATTTCTAACCATAGCAATATTTAAAGAAGTAAAATGCTGACATTACAGAACTCAAGGCTCATGCTGTGGGTGGGTCATATCATTTCAAGGCCAATTGCTTTGTGTTGAGAACAGACTGCCATATTATTAACCACAACACAAACTACAAACTGAAAACCGGCTACAAGAGAAACAGGTCTGTGAAAACTAGTGTGCAGTAGATAAGATATATAATAAGTTGATATTTCCAGTAATAACCGTCCGGTAATTAAGGGAAACAGTCGCTCATTAACACCAGCAACAGAGCACGACCCCAGCTGTCAAACTGGGAATGGCATTCCCACTGTACCTGACATAGTTGCTGTTATCCCATAACAATGAACACAGAACTTTAGAACTCTGGCAGAGATTATAAAGAATACTGCACATGGTGGTGTGTGATGAATGAGAATGTAATGCCCACCATCTGGGTGGAAGGCTATAATGATACTAACTTGCTTTATAACTATAAAGCTCCAGTACAATTACTTTAAAGCCTGTTAATCTGATTGACGTGCACTTCTTGTCTTGACAGAAGCATGAAGAGGCATTGTAAATTAACAAGTGTCCAGTAAACACACAGTTAGCGAACCATCAACAAAAAACAATTGCAACACATTAATTTTACTTCCACATATTACTTCTCTCATTGTTGCTTTATAGAACAGTAATTTGTCAATACTTAAACTTCAGCACTAAATCTGAAACCCCATTCAAGGTGTTGTACATTTAGCTGAAACATACTCTACACAACATTGTATACCTTTAGTAATGACATGCTGTTCAACAGCATCATATAAAATAAGACAAAACGCTCCAGTGTAATTGTTTCAATCATTCAGTCCATTATTATTATTGAATTATAATGACGGCGGCACACTGGTGCTGGGCCTGCGAGAAACAGTGAAATATTTTTACAGGGCTTCAGAGTGGGATTGCCGGAAAAGAGCATTTTCTCCCTGCAACTTTCAATGCGGGAAAATCCTGAAGAGATATTCACCAAGCTACTGTATTTTCACCCAATTTAGAAACGCTACAACAATATATAAGGAAGTTGGTGTCAGTGATGAAAGCACTATTAGCCGCATTTTGAGTAGTTCTGGTTAAAATAAATAAATAGTAGCGCTGGACATTAAGTGCCGCGAGACTTTATTCTCTCGTACGTGATTCCCAGCCACTATCTTTAAAGATTATAGAAACTCAGTACACCACAGTAAGCAAATAGTTTTGAAAAAAAAGACGATACTAAGTCTATCTAGGTGTTGTTTTGCAAGCGATGACTTTCGCTTTAACTCTTAAAACTCAGCCCCATTCTTTTTGTGGCACCAGCACACCGAAGGTTACGCACATATTACTCAGGCACGGTAAAAACCACCTACCTTTAGAAGTACAGACTCATGGTTTTCCAAAGACGTATTCAGTGTGTGTATGCGGTACTCTTAGCCAGAACTACAATCATCTGAAGTTAAGCCTCTCATCATGTGACAGAGTTCACAGCTTTGATTTAGTTTCGAGTCTCTTGCTCCGTCATTGTAGCAGCTAGACTGAAAGGGGGGGTATCATTGGAAAAAAACGTGATGAATCTGTCCAACACCACATGAAAGCAATGGCGGCAATGCAGGCAGCAAAATGCCCCGCCACGCCTGTCCGTCTGTCCCGGGTTTTAATTTAGACCAGTGTGCATTTTGGAACCAAATGGTAGAGAATCAGCTGTTTTGCATTGCTGCAATTTATTGCATCGACTGGGCATTTCACCCCCACAGTTTAGCATTACAAATATCGCATTGAACAAGCATTGCTTGTACTGCACAACTGTATATATTCCATACTTATGCCACTGGGCTACAAGACATGTGATACTGCAGTGCAGACAGTTGTATTAACTGTTTTATCTGTTTGTTACAGTGCAAGTGTATGAAGTTCCAAGAAGTAGCCAACTGTACAGATAGTGAAGAAAGGAAACACCCTTTTTCTAAAACTCTGTCTCTAACCAAATTCTGCATTATCTAGCCAATGCATGCATTTTTTTTAAAGGGATGTTACTATACAAAAAGATCACAATCCTAGAGTCCTATAGAAGAGGGTAGCAGAGGGCAGAACAAAGCCTTGTACGTTTAGACACAGATTCCTGTGCATTAAACACACTTTAATCAAAACCACAGACAGAGATGAAAGGGGGTGTTGCTGGTTTCTTTACAGTCTAGAATAGTTTATACAGCAAACTCTTTTTAGTCCATTAAGAATATATTAAAAATAAAATGTTCTTCAAATAGCTAAATAGGGCCTATAGATACAGACCACACAAAACATTTCAATTATTAACATATGTTAACACAGATTACCACAGTGTCACCTGAAGTACTGTACTGGTCAGAATTGTTCTTCTACACTGTAACCAATATTTACGTTACTTAAACTCCTTCATGAGTTATCGTCTGACAATGAAAGTAAGACACAGGGTAGATGCAAAACTGTATATTATCTGCTAGGTTTTCAGAACCCACATTTTGAAAATGCTACCTTATGACAGGGTCTACTCAATTCATCTAAACCACATCAGATGTAAATATCCACACTGTTTACATTTCAAACAGGACCAAAGATCATTTGTACTTCCTTCCAATGCATTTGGATGTGCCACAGTTTAGATGAATTATACACCCCAAGGTCTATACTGTATCAAGTACTGCTGGGTCAGCAAAAAACACAATACAAATCTAGAAAGGGAAGGAAGATGGAATGAAGACATAAGAGTTTTCTAGAGTACACACTGCTTAAACTGGTCAGATCTCAACACAGTACAGTTCAACGTGTTCCAGTAGTGCAGGTGCGCTGCAGTGCATTTTATTGGGATCAATTGATTTTTTAATCCTCCACCCCTCCCCTCAGCTTTCCAGAGAAAATATAAACAAGCACTTCCATTAGCACACCAACAGCAACCAATAACAAAATCCACATTATTGCAGACACTACAGTAGCCAGTCAGTCTGGAAAGACAAAAACAAAAAACATGCTATACATTCTCAAGGCTATTGTGGCTTTCTGGGCAGAGGACAGTACGTTTGCTATAATACATGTCTTTCCAAAACTCCAACCTGAGACGTATGTACAGTAGCTACTGGAATTGTAAAATAGAGAAGATTTATGCAATTACAAAAGTGACCAGTTTTGGTCTGGAAAACAGCTGTCTTGCTCTGTACATTGTGAATATTATCAGAGTGGAATAGACAGTGGTCACTACAGACAGGAGGTCAAATACAGGTTCATACTGCAGGAATTCCTACTAATGGACTACATTTGTTCCGTCTCGTCTCAATCTAGCTTACCCTTACTCAGAAAATAAATTGGATATATATGGTTTCATAACAATAGACCACAATTATGCCGTTTAATAACAGTGAGGTCTGTTTTTAGCTAAATGCAACATCTGTAGTCCCTATATGTGCCAGTGCAAACAGGAAATTGGCATACACTCAGAGAATATATTTTATATACAAGTATTAAATAGTTAACCTATTTCCCCAAACCACCGCAGAGCATGTTTCACAAGTAAACCAAACGTGCACCTTGAAGTCACCCAAAGAGCCAACCTGCTACTGAACTACAACACTCACTGCACAGCAGTCAAGGTGCAGTCCAGGAGCAGTCTCTAGATGGAAGCCTCACTACAGTACTACTGTATTGGTACATTATCATGGATTTTTTGTTTTTTTTAAACTGCCATTCTACTAGACTGACCAGTACAAATAATAGGATGAGATACTGTAGTTAGTTATTATAGTAGAAGTGACTATTACAGTCCAACCAGTTTAATATATTTTTGAGTTGCTACTCTACTGAGACTCTAGAGAATTTTGCCATGTGATGTAAAGAATGTTGTTATTAAAACTATGTATGACTTAGGAAAGGTCAGACATGAGAAAATATGAAGGAAGAAAGCAAGTCTGAACTGCTACCTTCCAGAAATGCTGTACTGTATTTCATTGGTAGTGGCTGACCTCAGATAAGCTACATTCCCTTTCAAACTTGATTCTATGGAAAACTTTTTTTTTTTTTTTAAATAATGAAACACAACATACCAAAAGAGAAAGCGTGACTCCTTATGTTTTTTTTGTTTTTGTTTGTTTTGTTTTTTTTTTTTTTTTTTTGCAGGAGTGTGTCCCTGATAGAAAATCTTGTACAAAACTACACAATAACTTGCTTTAATACTAACAAAACATTTTGCAGCTATGATTAACTGTAATGTTCATGGCGAGTCTTTAACTGTACTGCACATTACAGACTAACTTTGGTTCAGAACGGAGCCCAGCTGAGTTTCTCTACATCTGCTGAACAAAACACAAAAAGCACTCTTCTACTAGAAGGTCTTCTTCCGTGTTTATAATTTCTCAACACATCATATGAACGCATCATAAGACTTCACACCAGCCTTTGGCTTCCTTTTTTCTCACCATATGAAAAACATCAAATGCACTCACCGGAAACACTTAGGTTGAAGTGTGCCTACTGCGCTTTGACTCTTAAATTGTGTTTCTGCTTCAAAAGGTCACAGCTAAGTCTTTACAATGATCGTTACTAGCTGGTGAAGCTGCGCCGTTTGTTTACATTTCATTAAACATACAGAGACTTGCTGATCACTGTAAAAACGAAGAAAAATGCGGAATAAAAACAGAAATGTGTATCTGAACTGAAACTACATTACTCATTGGTATTACATGCATTTAAAAGAACTTGGATTTTAAAAGGCACAGGCACCTAACAAGATTCACCACCTCGAACCTTTTTAATGTATTAATTTACGTGCTGAGTTACTTAAGTCATATTAGTTTTGCAAATTGTTTTGTCAACACAAATCACGTTGTCAAAGGAAACGCTGTGTACGTGTTGTTTACCACTGCCCGCCAACGCTTTAAGCGAAGCTGAAGGAATTGTTTACACTTCTTCATTTCAACTGGGCACAACGTGAAACCAAATAAATAAATAAAAAATGTCTTCATTGTATAAAACTTAAAATGATCACGTTAAGGTTGTTGTATGACATTGTACAGCCTTTTTATTAACGTGCGGACAATAAATGTTGCGATATATTGATCACGGTTAAACTATATTCTTAAAGTACACACTACAATATAACAATGCAACCCTAAACTTTGCTTTTATCTGTGATAAGTTGTGTTCACCTAAATGTGATCCTTCAACTAGGGAGGTCAATCCTGCGCTGCATTTCGACTATGTGCAAACTGTACCGGACGCGACTGCACCTCAAAATGTTACTTTATTTCAGGGTTATTTATTAACATACATGTACGTAAGCAAACGTAGAACAAACATCAAAACTGTCCGATCTGTATTTGCGGTTGAACTTTTATAAATCTGTTTCCGTCATTCTAACTTGATTATGGAAGACAGTGACGTTGACAGGCTGTCGAGTGACAGCAGAACACGCCAATCGGTTTTCTGGGGGAGCACACATATTTCACAGCCAGCCAATTAAACAGGGAAAGAGGCAGCTCTTAATAGCAATCAAGTTAGACATACCCTCCAGGCCCAATCCTGGGACTGCCGTAGCATTGTAGCCGAAAAAAAGAACACAGAGCCACAGATGATGTTGGTCGCTTATAATTGTAACTTATAACTTGTCTGATGAATCTGATACAGTATATCTTACATTTAAAATACCTAATGGCAGTAGGTCTAACTGCCCTAGCAATACTTGTGGAGTTTAAATCAATAAGGTCGCCTTCTGCTAGTATCCTAGAAGAAATGAAAACCGGAACGTACCCAGAAACTCTCTACGAAATATGGCATTATCATCTTCGGTTCGCCAGTCTTGCGCCTTAACACCAGTTAATAGTTCTTTCCACCGTCCAGTCCGTCTTCCTCTTGTTGTTTCTGTTGTGTCAAAAAAAAAAAAAAATAATACTAATTCTCCGACTCTCTCCTTCTTCTCCTCCCCACCTTTGAGACTCCACCTCCTCCTCCAGTCCAAGCCGAAAGGGTTCACCAGCCTGGCCCACGGCGAGCCCACAATTAAAAGTGCGTTAGAGAGGTCTTGTGACTCTTGTCTGAGCGCCGCCGTTACCGACGAGGCTACAGTACCGAACCGTACTACGCACGCGTGATGCCTCAAGGAGTTCAATGTTGATTCTGTATTAAACTACGATTCACTACCATTGATACAATATTAGGCACATAACGTTATTTTAACACCATCACTTACAGATACCACAACACAGTCACAAGTAACCAGTACGCTAAGGATTAGAAGCACCGTGTAATTGTATTCTGATGCTACAAAGGCTGGCACCGTTGTTGAAAACAGTCATCCTGTTATTTAAATGCTGTTTGAGCACAGGCAGTCTGGACCTCCCTTCCTTACATTAGTTTGCATATCATTTCTGACAGGTAAATCGTTGTTAATTGTCTTTCAATGCAATGCCCTGCTTTGTAATATGTACCAATGGGTTCAATATATTAATAATACAGTTGCAGACAAAAGTATTGGCACCCTACGCTTATTCTGTTATAATTTAAGGTCCTTGGCTTAATATAAGATTAAGCCAAGGACAAGCATGTAGTAAACTTTAACCCTGTTATAATATAACAAACAGCAAAATGCAGAATGTCTTGAAATTGAACAAATGATCTTGATCAAAAAACAAATTATTTCATTTAAAAATGAAATAAAGGAATTCACGTGTCCTCCTTTCGCTTATATTATGGATACCAGCAGATGTACTTTGTAGAATGTTTTCACACATGGCTGAATTCATTTAATCTTCAATCACTATTATTATTTCTTTATTTTTTAGGCAGGAACCTTTGTCCAAGGTGACTTACAGGTGTTATAGAGCAGTATAGTGTTGCAATTGAATGTCTCCAGTCCTGAACTGCATATGAAGATCGAACCACCTCCAAATTTAACTGTAGGTACAAGGCTTTCCTCATTGAAGGCTTTCCCCTTTTTTATCCAGACATACTATGGTCCGTTTTTGGAGAAAGGTTCTATTTAAGTCCCACCGTTCCAGAGCATTTTGTTAAAGAGTGCTTTAGATAAACCTGTTCATATTTCTTGGTTCATTTATTACGGTTTGTTTTATACGTGTCATTTTATATTTGAAATTACTTCTGTGCTGTTTTTAAGCAAAGACAATTTGTTGTGTATGTTGGTCTTTTGATATTAATGAGTGGCTAATGTTCACATAATACTTTCATTGACTGTGTTTTCTTGAATGATCTTATAATAAGTACAGGGTGACAATACTTTTGTCTGTGACTATACCCCACCAGGATAAGCCACAGCTGGAGTAATTTCAAGCACTGGGAAGCACCCAGAATTGCATACACCGCCTAAGAGTGGATTCCCTGTTACCACAAAACCCTTAAAGAAATCCCGCTGTGACTAACCCTGGCGGGGTATAGGGTCATTAAATCACTCTTTAAAGCAGAACTGCATCTCGTTGTGAGGCTGTTTGTGAAGTGGTGACAAACTCTTGCTAATGTCATCTGAGAAACACCAGTCAGCAGCACAGTTTCATCATGCTGAGATATCACATCTCAGTGGAAAGGGTCTGTTTTCACAGCACTTCCTTCATATGCTCTGTGGGGATGTTTGCTGCCTGTTGCCTTTTAAGCCACACAAAGGAAAATGCTTTTCTTTGCCATTTTGGTCATTTGTGCCCATTCAAGACACTTGTAATTTTAGGGGTCTGTATGTATTATTATAGAAGTAGTTTGTCAACAGCTATGTCTTTAATAGAGCAAAACTACACATGCCAAAATACATACAAGTACTTGACTCCCAATAGCTGCCATACTGCTACAGAAGTTCAGCTGTTATACTGAATATATTTGCATATATTCGTTTTTATGACTGCCGGGTTGACTGTTTTATTATTATTATTATTATTATTATTATTATTATTATTATTATTATTATTATTATTATTATTTTTAATTTCCATAACTGTCTAGTGATGAATGTGCAAGCTAAGTCAGGCATCCTAGGTATATTTGTAAATATTGGTTGGCATATGGGACATGGGACACCCTGCAGATAATAGAATTATGTATGTAGCTGCCCCCTATCACACTAGTGATTCTAGAACTCTCTGTAGCTGCACGCTATCACACTAGTGATTCTAGAACTCTCTCTGTAGCTGCACGCTATCACACTAGTGATTCTAGAACTCTGTAGCTGCACGCTATCACACTAGTGATTCTAGAACTCTCTCTGTAGCTGCACTATCACACTAGTGATTCTAGAACTCTCTGTAGCTGCGCTATCACACTAGTGATTCTAGAACTCTCTGTAGCTGCACGCTATCACACTAGTGATTCTAGAACTCTCTCTGTAGCTGCACGCTATCACACTAGTGATTCTAGAACTCTCTGTAGCTGCACACTATCACACTAGTGATTCTACAACTCTCTATGTAGCTGCACTATCACACTAGTGATTCTAGAACTCACTCTGTAGCTGCACGCTATCACACTATTGTCGCAAATAACACTGAATCAGCTAGGCTGGTCAGTAAAACATTGAATCCTTTTGTATGGAGAATCTCAGTAGCTAAGGCTTATGGTTCATCAACTGATTCAGATTCAGTTGTATTGAGTTTGCCCACTAATGATGATAAACAAACTACAAGTTAGGTGCCTGCTGATATGAAAAACAGTAAGTTTTGGGCCCCCTACTGTATTCTGGATGAATGGCATCCCTTCTAAAGTGTCTCCATGTGAGCAGAAAGAAGTGTATAGTAACAATGTGTACAGATCCAGAACTATTGTACATGGTGCAGAAGTAACCCTGACACATAAATTAAAATATAATTATCTTGTTAATTGTGCATGTAATATGTGCCAAAGCAAGTCATCAGTGACTGGGCTCAGACTTTGTCCGGCATGCAGTCATTTGGCTAAACACTGTAGAATCTTGTTTGAATGCAATGATTCTGTAGGTGTTTCTTTCTCTCATTTAAATGTAAACCCAAAAAGATATTAAGAGGATTGAATGCATGAGTTGTGAAAGGGTCACTTAGTAAAATGGGCGCATCTGGGAAAATTAGAATGTGAGGAAGGTGTCCCTACTAAGCATGTACAAGTGTCTTGTAGGTACGAAGTCAAGGCCATGGTGACTCACACCTGTGATGCGAGACGATGGATTCGAGAGCCTATTGTCCTGTTCACTGAGCCAACCCGAGTGGAACCTGAGACCAAAGTGGAGTCTTGGGAGTCAGCTGAAACCCCGGACATGGATTGGAGAATTTAAAATGAAATGTTTTAATGCAATAATATGTGTTATAATCCTTTATATTGTGTATAATCTTTAGTTTGGAAAATTGTGTAAGTGTGTAATCAAAAGTAACACGTAATGCTGTTTTAATTCTTAATTGTGAAACTTATATATTTTCTTTATATAAAATCATGCAGTAGAAGCTGGTATAGTTTGATACAAGTGGCCAGTTTTTAGGCAGTTTCTTATCAAGATGGGCTTGATTCCCAGAATTGAATGCAAGTTTCTGCAGCACCCTTTTTAGCCTAAGAAAATGTTGTTAAATATTGAAATAAGGTTTAATATGCTTGCTTTTTACTATAAACTATTTGTGCGTGTAAGATCATATGCTTAACACTGCCTGTTATAATAATATACATGAAATTGTTTCTCATCTAGATAGGTTCGCATTTAAAATAGTTAGTAATCGTGTTCTATAGGGAGGAAACTGTCTAGTTTGACTCTGAGTTAAAAGATGATGCAACATAAAGGGATGTTGTTTGAAATATAAAATAAGAAGCTTAAAAAGTAATTTTAAGAAAAAGAATAGAAGATGGGTTTTAAGAAAGTAAAAACTTTATAACTTGCTGTGAGCCTGTCTTAAAGTCGTGCCAGAAAGTAAAGGGATAGTTGGCATGAAGAGCGGAGTTCTCTTATCTAACAGCATCAAGGTTAGAGTGTCTTCTCGCCATAGAAAAATTGGAAAAAACCTTGATTATCGCTGCACAACTAGAAAAGTGCAGCTGAAAAAAAATAGGAGGTCGTCCGCAGTTCAGCTGAATTCATGCTGTTAGGAAACTCATAGGACAGAGACATTACAATCTTACACTTAAATAAAAAACAAATAGATTATCCATGAAGAGAAACTCTATATTGGGAAAAACATAAGATGGAAGCTCCCTATAATATCTGTTAAGCACACGCCTGTAAAGAGAGAAGGAAAACTAATTTGAAGAATAGAATGGCATGAGGGAATATATTATTAGACATTAATACATATAATCAATATAATCATAACTAATAGTGTTGTATATATTTCAGACAACACTCATATATTCAAAATAATATTATTTTCTTTGTTTCACCTAGCTTTTTAGATAGAGGAGGGGTCAAGAAATGAGCGGGTGAGATCATGATTGGATGTGTAGACCAGGTGTTATATTTTTATTAATTGTTAGCAAAGGCTCTAAATTTTTAGGCTGTTGTGTGCCAAAGAGATAAGAATTGGACTTGATAAAGATTCTCCATGTATTCCTATGGAGACGAATCCTATAAAAACTCACACTTTTCGCAAAAGGGTACCACATTCAAGACCTTTGCTTGACAGGGTGAAGTGGTCCATCAGTTGCAGATCTCCACCAGACTGATTCCTTTGTTCATGCTACTTTTCCTTATAAAAGGTGGTAAGCATATTACTAACATTATTATATCTTACATGTATTGGTTGCATTGCTATAAGGTTTTGAAACTCTGTTTTGGTTTTAAGAGAGTGTTATATTGAATGAAACCGAAATGTAGAAGTGGGTGCTTGTAGACTGCATGTGTTGGAATTTGGAGGTCTGATCAACCTACCTTTTTCCAAATATTAAAAGCATTTTAATAAACCGAAGGAGCATTGCTCTGATTCATAAAACTTAAAATGAATGAGTCTTGAGTGTCTTTCTTTCTGATTAAATAAAGGTTATATGGACTTACTTACAGCTCGTCCACTGCTCGAACATAAACCACTAGGAGTTTATAACATCTCTGTCCTCCTAACGTCTCCCCTGAGTTAAGAGTGTGTGCAGAGTGAACAGAAAATAAATAAGACCGAATAAAAAGAGTACGTGAAAATCTGCAAACGCAGCAGACGTGACACTATTTTATGTCTCGGAGGCTGTCTCTAAGTGATGTTATGTCCCCTTGAAATAAAAACCAGGACCACTGGGTGTAGTTGAGGACCTGGGTTGAAAAAGCAGTGATCTAAAGTGATAAGTGCAGAGTGCAGCTGGTGTACAAGGAGAGATCAGTGTTTGGAGCTCAATGAAAGCCATCTGACAAGGTTTCACTCATCATACAATAAAATAAAAAACTAAGGGCTGCATCGAGATTACAAGGAGAAAACAGTCATCAGAGTGGATCAAATCTGAGATGCAGGCAACAGGGTTATATTAGCGAGGCAGACCGCTGTATCAAATTCCAGTATGTGCTCCCTGTAGATATAGCTATTGTATGGCAAGAGGTTTTGTATTTGTTTTTAAGGTCCTGGATTTTAACAAGAAAAGTCTGTTCTGTTTTGCTTGTACTCTGAATTTGAATTCAACCAAATTAGTCATTTGGCTTGGCAGCAGGCTAGTGTAGCTCTGGACCGATAATGACATGTGCTTATGCAAGCGTTACTGCCCCAATGCTAGTAGTGTTCTAGCAAGGAATGAGTCTTTATGGGCTGAACTGCCTTTTCTTTTGCTCTTCTGTTGTAATAGCATATTAGGATGATAAACTAACCAATCATTGAACCAAGCCATGTTGATTCAGCATTTGATACTTACAGAGGGATTCACAATGGGAGGGACTTAATGAAATACTGACAGGCTTACAGTTTGATCCTACAGACAGAGGAACATTATTCTCTTTGTTTAGTTTTAGTTCTGTGGCAAGCATCATTGCTGCTGTGGTTTCTTAGAATTCCTGTCACATTCAGTCAAGCATGTTTTTAACCCAAGGTACTGCCAGATTCTTTAGATGACGACAACACTATATATACTCTAACCAAAGGAAAGTTATGTTGCTGCTAATTTAATGAAAAGGATTAAACCCTATCTGCGTCAATATTTGTACCTTTGCTTTTTTTTATTTGAATTTTTATTTTGCCATTACTTTTTACTTACAAAATGCATGCGGTTGGAAAATAGATAGAATTAAGTTTACAAGCGTGTATATAAATACATTTTTAAAAATCAGCTTGTCATTAAAGTATATATTAAAAAGTAGCTGGTTTTTAAATAACGTACCTTAAATAAGCAAGCTAGCGAAGTGCATGGGTACACAGTCGGATGCGCATACAAAATGTCACGGTTGTTCGTCTGTCTTAAGGTTTCAAGCAGCCATAAAGACTTAGCAATACACATGGCAGTGATGAGCGAATGGGCCACAGTCTAAAGCGAATTTACAAAGTAACAGCGGTTATTTTTTATTATAAGGAATGTAAAATCTTCCAAAGCAAATTGGGTTCAAAATAAAATTTTCTTAAGAACCTTTTTTAAAATCTGTTGTGAACTTTGTTCGAGTCTCTTGCTGCTGCTGTCTGTTCAGAATCCCCCTGGACCAGACTCAAAAAGCCCAGACTGTTCCACATAGCATTCTAGTTTTTTTTTTTTTTTTTTTTTTTTTTCTGTTGATGCACCACATCAATAAAGTTCACACACTGACATTAGATTGTGAGACACAGCCAGATGCACAGGCAACAAAACAGTCACATCTTGGTTGAACAGTGGGGTTAGATTAAAAAAGACCAAAAATCAAAATCAGTCTGCAAACACATTTGCACAAGCAAGTAATCCTTTTCATGCAATCAGCAAGGGCGTATAATGCATTTCCTAATTTTTTGTTCAGATTGTTAAGAGGTAATTTACACACATGCATTCTAAATACAGGTGTTCCCTGTTTTTTTGGCCTTGGCCCTATAGTAACACCAACCCCTTTGCTGCACTGCTGACTGTTCTTGTCAGGGGAAATAGCATGCCCTGCAGGAAGCAGGAACTTGCAGGAATGCTTGCATGCTTTAGCACATTGCTTAACCGAACATTCCACTATACAGCTATTTCAGCCATGTCCCATCTCTTACTGCGCTTGTAAATGCATTCACACGCAGAAGTAACGAGATTCATTCTGCCCACATTTCACGCCATGCGTAGTGGAAAATCCTGTTGCTTCAGGTAGAAAATGTGGATTGGTTTCTAGAGATGAACCAGCTGAACACGTTAAACTTGCTGATGTAGCCGCTTCTGGAATGGAAACCAACACTGAGATGGTATTGAAAATTCTATCTGTTTAGGAAAGTAAACAAAGTTTAAGGAACCATATGGTTACCCTTTGATCAGAAAACAGCACTTATAGTAACGGTCTCCTTTTATTGCCACATCACGTGCAATTACAAAAGGAACAATAAGTCAGCTGGTAAAACCTGCTTCTCTTACCGCTCAGAGTATGTGCTGGGAACCGACGATAGGGTTTAACTCAACAACACAGAAACAGAGAGAGAGGCTTTGTTCGGCTTATTTTTTAGATGATCCTTAATGTGAATCTACATAAATGAAAAGGAATGGTCATTGTTGTAGCCATATTAGCTCACGAGTCAAAGTGAATGGTACCGTAGATTTTTCAAGACAGCATGTGATCAATGAGAAACAAACATTGAGGAAGTGTTAACCATGCATGTTCTGTGCATGTATTTTATTAGGACCAGTGTAAATTGCAGTCCTTGCAATTCTAAGACAGTGATTTTGTAAAGTTTCCCTTGCTTGCTAGCTGTTATTAACACTCAATGGTTGATAATGCATATTGTTTAAAACGCAGTTCACTAAAATAAACTAATTTGAGATTGTTATGTTACAATAGAACATTTAGCTTCAAGGCAACCAAAGTTCAGTGTTCCCTTCATTGAAACCTGTTTGGGTATTTGATGAGAAAAGGGAACCATTTAATTAGTGGACCCCCTCCCTCTTAATGTGATTGAAATGTTGGATTGTAATATAAACAAACATGTTGTATGTGAGTGTCTGCAATCTGTTGTCATTTTTGTTGTGATTTTCTTAAAACAGGAACTTGTCTTTTATTAATATCGCTGGCCCCCCTTTCTTTCATGGTTATAAAAATCTTATTCTTTACAATTCAAATGCAACTACCACTATACTGTATCTCACCACTTCCTGTGCTGTAGGTCACAGGTTTGATCACACAGGGACTACTACACAAAGTAATTAGGAACCTGGATTACACAGCTGCTTTTAAATTGAGTGATTTATCGGACAAATCTACTTGCAATAAATGTTACTTCTCCGTTAAGTTTTAGTTCCAGAAACTGGTTTGCCCCCCTAGTTTTTCCATGTAAATCTCAGTACCAGTTGCCACAATATCTGGATTCTCACACAACCAAGCTTTATCATTAGAATGTAGAAAATGTAGTGTCTGGAATAAAAACTGCCTAAACAGTTTATTTTGTTGTGGTAATTATTTTAGACCTTGTAAAATCTGGTGCCCTAACAAATACCACACAGGATCTCCTGCCTCCCCTACAAAAAAGCAAAAACAAATCTGATCCAACCAAGCTATTTCAGTTTTTATTTTTAATTAATTTTCTACAAATTTCTAGAATATTTTTTTCACTTGGAAGTTGTCGGGTAGAAAAAAAAAAAATGTATATATTAATTCATTAATTAAATTCCAGGCTATAAGGCAACAAAAGGTGAACATTTTGCATTATTACAAATAAAACCAGCTCACAAGTAATCAAGATTCACATTTCAAAAGCTTTATGTAAATGATTTATTAATATCAACAATTTACATATCCAAGCAGTGACTAACATTCACATCTAATATCACTACATCATACAAATATTACAAAATTACTACAGTACAATATAGATTCTTTGCATGATCCAAAATATTTGGTGGCCCCAAAAAACAGTTTAAAATTCAGCAGCTTATCAAAAATTAAAACCATATTTTCTATTTAAAATGAAGTTCTCTCATGTTAGCGTAAGTGTGAAGGCAGACTTCAAGAAATATTAGTGAAGTATATAGAGCTGGGAGAGGTTGCTGGAGCAGGTTTTTGAAGGTAACATTCTAAGATTACAGTAGTTGGCGCTTTTCTACTGTTCAGAAACTTGGCCCACTTTCTTAAAGGTTTTTTTTTTTTTTTTTTTTTTAAGAGGAAAACTCTTTTGCAACTCAAGTTGTCAACAGAAAGGTGCACATGTTAATAATCCCACCAGTACATACACAAAGACAAGACTTCAAGAATGGATTGAAGACAAAGGTTTGCCCCGAGACAGAAACATTACAACATTTACACCATACCTTAAAACACTTTCTGTTACCAACTCAAGTTGAGAAGGAGTTAGTTTCATCTATTGTTAGAATCCTTCAAAAAAGGGAAGCTCAAATGGAAAAAGGCATATTACAGTAAACACCGACCTCCTGAGGTTTCTACAACATAAAAATATTCAAGCAGAAAACTACTTAGCAGCGGCCATATCCGTACGACAGCAACTTAATTGTGTAAGGTGCAGACAAAATGAGCCGTGCTTTTTGCATGCCAAAGGAAATGACAAAAAAAGCTGGAATGTGACGAGACAAAGAATTACGACTTCAGACAATCCACATTCAGAACCTTAAAACACGCGCACCACAGATAAGACAGACGCTTCATATATACCCCATGGTGCATTGTATCCATTTTTAAAAGGGCAATGCTTACATTGAACATAAAACTGCTTAGTGCACAGCATGTTGAAAACAAAAGCATTCTCTGTTTTTACTGGTTTATGATCAAGTGTTTGTTATATAACTTTTTTTGAGAATGTATTTAACTTCACAGACAGCACTTTTAGAAGCAGTACTCTACCCCCAGGTTATTTTCCTCTTGATAACCGCACACTGGACAGAAATTTGAAAAAGTCTTGTACTTTAATATGTTCTGTGTACAGAATACTATCTTTATAGAAATCTGCAAGGTCTACAGCAGCACACTATTTTTTTCTTAAAAATGTCAGTTTAGACCCAAAGTAGTTGTTGCACTACAATGAACTATCTGAAACCAAATACATCCTACCTAACTCATTAGAGGGAGGAACCAAAAACTCATCTCCTGGTCCCAAAGGCTAAAACAGAGTACCTTTCACAAGTGGAAAATAATATTGCCAGTTTAGAAGAGAAGTGACTCTCTTGTTATTGGAGTTGAAGCAATACCAACTTGTTTTCAAAAGGAACATAATAAAAGCTGAATAAAACAAATGGGAGAATGCATTAATTACTCTTTGCCTGACAGATATATGCATAATTTGTCAGCTGCGTGGAATGTGTAAAAACCACATACTCTCATGCACACCAAAAAATAAAAAAAAAATGTTTCCAAAATAAATTTAAAAAAAAAGAAATGCAAATCAAACACGTCTCACATGCATAGGCTAAAGTTGTCAGTACAATATTTAATACCATTCAACCACTCACACACTGGATGAAACATGCAAAGATCTTCCAAAATAGTATTATTTATCTTTTTTTTTTATGTGGAACATTCTTATGGCTTTACAAGTTTCTTTTTTGTTAAGGTTGAATTGTCCTGCACTTTATATAGAAAGAAAGAAAAAAAGAAAAACCAAGGAGTACTGCAGGCCTAGTTCTGACCAGCAGAGCCATTGCATATCTTACAGGCCTCCTATATTCAGCATGGGATACTTTCAGGGAATCCAAGCAACAATAAAACATGTACCACATCCGTTTCCAGAGTCACAGTATAAAACAATACAAAATACACATTAAGGGGAGGGGAAAGGTTAAATAAACACAGGTTTATTCTTAAACAGACTGAAAGACTTGGAAAGTAAACAACAACAAAGATGATCTGATGAAACAGGAAATAAAAAGGATTAAAAAGTTCCACCCTGTAGCTTGTACCCTTTCGCATTGAGCTGGGGTACGACGGGCCACCAACATGCACAGACCAAGGCTTCCAGGACCTTGTTTATGACATCCATTAAATGAATCATAAACACCTTTAAGATCATGCTTTGAACAAAAATGCAATTAAAAAGAAAATTAACAAACTGAGTAGGAATAAACACTGAAGTATAGCAAACAGGTCATGAACTTGTACAAATCTTCCTTATTAGATTCCATCTGATGTTTAACACAAGCCCTTAACAGTGCTACTAATGACATGGCTCTTTATAATTTCAGAAAATCTGGTAAATTCACTAGTATTATGTCCATGCAGAAAGAACATCACGTTAACAGCACAGAAGCAAAGATTGCACAGGTATATCGGCTTTCCACAATGTGCATGATACACAGTACTATATCAACGTTAATCCTAACGAGTCCTAATGAGATTTCAAGGCCTTATCTTAACTACAGGACTTAAACCTATATCCTTAACAGAAATTAAACTCTTCTTTGTTTTTCTTATTTTAATTTTATTTTTAATGTAGGGCTATGTACTTTTCAACTGAAACACAAAACAGTTGCAGTATATGTAAAATGTATACCATTCCCACTCTTGCTGCAAGCATGCTACTCTTCCCATAAAACAACTCAAGAAATAAAAATGCATGTCTTTACCTCAAACTGTACGTTGACAAAAAGTATTGGTCTAAAATAAATAAATAGCCCCCACCCCTCCAAAATCATCTCTATAGTATTTGAGGAGTATGCAATATATGCCAATTGTATTTACCTTGATATGCAAAAACTAGTTAAGACACTAAACTGACTAATTAGGCTTCTGGCTAGGCTGTTGGTCTTAACACATTAGTTCTACCATTTAATTTGTTCCATCTACCAAATTTAATAACAGGTGCCCACTGATGACGTACAGTATGTAACTGAACTTGTGAAACTGCTTTTACTTATTGAGTATTCTTCATACCATGCAATTTTCTGGAATTCCCCATGCCTACGTCTAGGTTTATTTTAAATGCAGTCAATGCTATTTAGAATCCCATCTTAGGCTTTTACAGTGTGCTATTTATGTATTTATTTTTAAACGATAAGCACTTAACCCTATACTTTAAAGCCAATATTGTCTAGAAAACTTTTAAAGGTATCCCCGAGGATTTTTTATTTATTTACTTTTTTAAAACAATGTGCTATATAGGTATTGGACAACATATCTTCATTTGCTTCTTATTCCAATATTGAGCTGTAAAAAGACTAAATTTCCTCCCTCAATTGCTCCAGGTGTTCCCCAGTCAGCTGAACAGTGCGACGGCTAACACCTCCCTCCCACCCCGCCCAGATGGGTTGGGATCGTACTGTATGTCCCCCCTGGTCTACCCTTCCCCCCCAGTAAAGGGTAACATTTTCCCTGGGTGCAGAGGCTCCCCGTTGTCTCCCAGAGTGAAAGACCTACAAAAACACAAACACAAGTATTGAGAAGGCACGGATTAATTAAATTAAGAAACTGGTAAGGACATTAGCAAATCTTTGAATTCTTAATTTAAAAATCAAGGGATTGATGCATTTAACACTACTCAAAAGCATAACGTAAGAGAGAATGGAATATCATACTGAAATATTTGTAAACATGAAGTAAACTGATAGCATGCAAATGCAGGTGATCTGTAATTGAACTCTGAGAAAAAAAAAAATAAAAATAAAAATCACAAAATACAGCCGTGTACCAAATTTGAAGCGGTCATGGGCAGTCAGAAATGAGCAAAGTTTATAAAAATCATATATTATAACAGTAAACTAACAGTAGCTACCTGAATTTAAGTTTTAGACCCAAATGTATGCTATTTGTAAGCTTACACGGAGTAATTATGACCGTCTCTAGCTTCATATAATTGAGTAGGTCAAAACATCCAGAGACACAGGACACTTACCCCAATTACTGCTCCTACAGACCATGCTGTTACACTCCATAGTATGCTGCAAGGCGTTCCTTCAGAGGAAGTGGAAACTGGTCTGAAAATCGCTTCCAGTTTTCATCTCCAACCTGGTTTTTAAATCCATGTAAGATCTGAGAAAGCACAAGAGTTCTGTTATTTACCTTGACAAGCACGTGTAAAGAGAATGAAACAACTTGAGAAAAATGCAAAAGTATATCAAAGAATCGGGGCAATTTCTTCCTGTTTGACTTATTACACCCTGCTGCAATCTTGCTATTCAACTGAATATAACTGAAAGCAATGACTGGGAACAAAAAAAGTGAGATACCCCATACACCTTTTTATAGGTATAATCAAGTTAGTGCTTAAATCCTCCCAAGTATGTGCAACTACTCATGTGTCCTGGGTCAACCTGATTTTTGGTGTAAATTATAGTTCTGTTCCAGATATTCTAATGCACATGAGAAGCAAATTCCTCATGAACATTCAGTCAACACACATCCGCTTTCAGGTAAGAAATACCATCTGATCCCAATTACCTTACAGAACATATCTCGCAGATCATCCTTCGGACTAACCCAGGAGGCTACAGCGTCACAGAAAAATATGAAATCCTGAAAACGACAAAAGAGGATTACATTATGCTTCACATACAAAAACAATAAATTCAAACTGATATTCATATTAGTTTAAAAAGCTGTATTTTATTATTTCTTTAAAGCAATTTTGTTTCTTGAATCTGTACATCAAGATCAGGGAAGCGGCTTCAATCACAAGAAATTCTCCAAGCCAACATATTTAAGGCATGACTACAGCAAGCAAGCTGAAGTTTTGCTATATTGGTGGGATGGAAAGGACAAATGGTCAAGTCACCTGCACAACACCTCCTGGGTTGGCACTGATCATTGTGCAGATTCCCCGAAATGCTGAATCTTTTTCTTCATTGTCCCGTATATTACGTAGTGAAGTACACCTGTTAAATTTGAAAATTAATGTATTTAAACAAGGGGAATCCAGCAACACGTCACACTCGTTACAGTAAATAAATATATATGTGAATTTTAAAAAGGCAAAATAAAATATCACATCTAATTGCTATTGCATAAGGTACTATTATTGGAAGCATTCAAAATTTACAATTGAAGGTACTGTATACATTCTCAATTCCATATTCCCCCTGTCCCTCACCCCCACTAAACACAATACCACCACTGCTTCAGCTTTGGTATTTCAAGCCATATGTTGCGATGGAATATATTAAGAACAGCACTTTATTCCCTTAAATTACTAAAATCTGATCTTCTTTGTGGTTTAAAAAAAAAAAAAAAAAAAGCAGCACCCATATTGAAATAGTACATGCAAAAATTATTCTGAATTTAAAATTGCTTTATATAAAAAAAAAAGTGGTTCAAAAAAAGAAAAAGGTTTAAAAAATGGTTTTACATTAAATAAATGTTTGTCTTTGAGGACCACAGCCCCCAAAGTATAAGGCAGCTGTACACATTAAGAAACAAAAAAACAAAAATAAAAAAAAATACCAGCACCAACAATGTGGTTGTGGTTTTCTTGCCAGGAATGAGCACTTTGTGGTTAACCTTACTGCTATGCTGGCTTCACCTGTGACTGACAATGCCCTAGTTTTACTGACATCAAGATAACCTCTGAAAGGGATTACTGAGAACCACCACACATTCACTCATAGCAACGTATTCTCAGCTCTTTCTATTATTCCAACGCAGGTTCGGGGCATTCTGAGACCGACATGCATCAGGGAATTATTCTGGAGGGCCGGTAATACTCTTTGGCATATCAAGCCTTTTGAACCAGCAAGCATGTCACAGTCTTATCCCATGCATTAATTCATTGTTAGCAACAACACAAATAAAAAGATACATACATTAAATATATAGATATATTTATACATGAATGCTACTGAAGAAAAATAACAGACCTAAAATAAAAAAAGACAAGATTAGTCACATGGTTGGCAATGGATTAAGGACTGTGACTCAACTGAAAATATTTCTTAAAGTGAAGAGAGAAAGATAGAGAGTAAAGAAGAAAATGATTTAAATAAAAGATTGAATAATACACACCAGGGTCTTATAAACTGCTGTAGCATGGGAGCCACCTCTTGAGGACAAACGTAACCAAGACGACCAATTGTTATTGCTAAGGTAACGCAATCACGGTTATACACCACCAAACGCCAACCAAGACATGAGCAAATGAGGGGAGGAGAAAAAATAAAGAAAAAAACAACAAATAACTCAGAAACAGAAATCAACAGAATCTGTGTATGATAATAAACATAAGATTTCACTAGTGTTGACTACTATCACCCCAGACTAAGTGAGGGTGGGTGGGGGTGGGGGATGTCAAATATGATACACTCTAAAAATAAACAAAACATTTAAGGGAGAACACTTGAAAACGCAACTAACATTTAATGCAAACAAAGTCACTTCTCTGGAAACGCATAAAAGCCTAAGAATAGTCAACCATATTGTTCCCAGAACCTGGCTGTGTTTCCCTGTTACAAATTTGTTTGTCGATTTTATCAGTTTGAATCAGTTCTGTCTGCATTAAAAATGAAGCTACATTACTGGGATCAATTACCACAAATGTATAAAATGTGTAAAAAGACGACTAGATTAAGAATTAAACTATATAGAAATCATGCTTTCTCAGTTCTCCCTTAAACTCACAAAAAGGTTCATCTTTCCTAGGTAAAAGGAAATGGTTTAAGGATTACTCCAAGCCAACTACATGGAGAACCCTAAGACCTAGCAGATTCGTATGAAGCAGAAGGGAAACCTAGGTTTAAGAGACACTGTGCAACATTCTCATTAAAAACAGGCATTTATGAACAATCCAATGAAACATGCAAAAAGCAGATGAATGCTCATTAGAATTAGGTTCAGTGCAGGATATGCTGATCCAGTTGCAAAAATTGAGTACTTATGTAATTTTAGACAAGAATCAAGAAATAATATTAAATTATATCATTAGCAATGCTATCGATGCCATTTTTTTCTTCATTTTATTCCAAAAACTAGCCACTATTTCTCCCGAAATGTGTACATCCAGGTGCACGATATATCTGAACATGGAAATCAAAATCACACTCTTATCTTGGTGCATGGTGTACAAAATGTATGGTGTTTTTTATTTAAATATTTTGATTTACTCTCCTTTCAATCAAAATGACTACCTCTGATCAAAAAAAGGTAAAAAAAGTAATTTAAAAAAGACTTGGTTATCAATCATTTAACACAAGAACCACCACAGTAGTTATTTTAGTGTAAGTAAAAAGAACAGCGTTTACAGTAGAATATACAATGTTCATAAACATCTGTGTACTTTTAACATTGTATTTCAGGTTTTCGCTGCTTCCTTGCTAACTATGTGAAGAGATCAGATATCCTGCATTAAACTTTTGCCACCCTTAACTAAATAACATTCAACATCAATTTGCAGATAAGCATTCACAGTTACAATAATAAGCAATAAAAAATAAACAAACAAAGAACACATCTAGATGCCCTATAATAACTCCTCTACCTTTCAGAGAATAAACTATTCTACCCTAGAAGCAGTAAACTGTTCAACTAATAAAAGAATGGCATTTGCAGGTTATTATTATTAATTATACTATAACCAAACATATCCTTTTATCCGATGAATAGATTAGAAACCGTAAGAGGGATTAATGCCACATATAGATGTTAGTTGAGCTGCCTGTGACTGCTAGCACTACCTCTCTGATACATTGTAACAGAAGTATGTTAGTTTTAATGTTGTGTGTGATGGTTACCAAGAGAATACTGAACCTTTAAAACACGTGGTTACTATAAGATCCTGAGCAGCCTCAGACTGTTTAGTGCTCTAGCTCACAGCAATATCTGCACTAAGTTGCTACCTTTTGCTGGTAACCTTGTCAGTGTATCAAAATAATATTACAAAAAAAAAAAAAAAAAAAAAAAAAAAAAAATCATTAAATCAAGCAGTCTTAGCTGGCCTGTTTTGGAACGAATACCAAGTGTATACAGTTACAAGCCTCAGTCACAGAAAAAATTAATGAATTAATAAATAAAATATATATATTTTAAAAAAAGGAAGTGGAGCAAAATTAACTTTAAACTTTTTTAGATTTTCATTGTGGGACTGAATTTAAAATATTTTCTTGCTGTGCCATTGTAAAAAATAAAATAAATCCTGAAGCTTGTAAATGCATCTAAAAGGTTAAAATAAACACGCTGAATTGCTGTCAATTTAAAATGTGTCAGCATCACTGAGGTTCAAACCCTTAACCACAACTCCCAGTCCTCCTGCGTGTGTCCTGCTGCATGGTACCTGTATTTTCCAATAATGTCTTTGGTGTATTGGGTCTGTTGATGATCTCCACCAGCTGATGTAACACCATAGAAATGTATGGCTGCATTTCAGCACCTGAACAAGACAGAACCCTTTGAATATACGATTCAGCTCAACAAACCATCCTAAGTGATTGGTACATTTCATACAAAAACATTGTGCATAAAACAATCCAGTGCTTTCCAGTATGCAACGCATACCTTCCTCCTAAGCAATAAAGGGTTAATCTTGAATAAAGAGATGCCAAAAAAAAAAAAAAAAAAAAAAAAAAACACATGTACCCAGAGTTAGGAGTCTCAACAAAGGCAAGACAAGAGCTTTTACATTTAAGCAGGACATAAATGACAACCTATGTGCTACCATTGAAACACTTTTGCTTTGTTAGAATTCAGCTTCTAGAATTCTGGTTAATCTTTATATTAGTTGCCAGGATACATACCCATCTGAATTGAAATCTCACCAATCGCCCATGTAGCATTGTTGCACACAGAAATTAATTCAGGATTGAGGTTAGTGCCCAAAATTGGCATGAAATCAGCTGTGTAAAAGAAAAAAGAAAAAAGACAACAGTATAATTTATTACACTAGATGTTTTACTTTTAAGTTCACAATAGTTGAATTGCATATGAACTTGATACATTACCAATGCATGGCTTGACATGCTGGAAACATGCCTTGGTTAGATCACCCAACAAGGCAAAGGAACTCTGCCGGACCTCTGGCATTTTATCCTGAAATGCAATAGAAAGTATAGTGCGAGGCTTTTATATTAGCCTTATTTAATATTAAGACCCAATAGCTTTAAAGGCTTGGAAGATGACTGTCAAACTTCCTGCTAGAAAATATTCTCAATGAAGCATGCTGTGCCAGTGATTGTTCTTTAACTCAGAAAACAGCATGTTCGGTAGTAATTAGTCACTGAGGCTTTACAATCAGTTTCACATAGAACTGTCAATTTTGAGCACAGGTTTCCAACTGGATTTCTGTGCCTTACTCAGGTTGAAAAACATTACTTTTAATTGTGCGGGCAACTTAATAAGACTGTATGTAGACTGGACTCTGTTCCTGCTGCCCTCAAGCTTGCCAGTTACACCGGTACTCAAAAAACTCTCCCTTGACCCAGCTGACTTATCTAATTTCCGTCCCATCTCGAATCTCCATTTTCTCTCAAAAACTCGAAAGGGCTGTAGCCAGTCAGCTGATGAAACATCTCACAGACAACAATCTGCTTTAATCTCTACAGTCTGGTTTCCAGCCGCATCACACTACTGAAACTGCTCTGCTACGGATTGTAAATGACCTCCTGCTCAATGCTGATGCTGGTGCTCCCTCTGCACTTGTCCTTCTTGACCTAACAGCTGCTTTTGACACCAAAGATCATGGCATTCTTATTGACTACCTTCAGAAGTATGCTGGAATCTCTGGAACCTGTCTCTCCCGATGTCCTCTTACCTATCCAGACACATGCAGTCTGTTTTTTATGCTGGATGCACTGGTGTCGCAAACCCAGTCACTTGTGGTGTCCCCCAAGGATATGTTCTTGGGCCCCATCTCTTCAAAATCTACATGCTTCCCTTGGGTCACCTCATCCGCCAACACAGTCTCATGTTTCACTCCTATGCTGACGACACCCAGCTCTACTTAAAACTCAACCCTGGTAGCCCCTCTGCCTGCATTCAAAGACACCGAGGCCTGGATGTCTGCCAATTTTCTTCAACTGAACAGTAACAACTCTGAACTCGTTCTAGTAGGATCTAAAACTCAACTCAAGAATCTCAATATAGCTGCTTGAACCTCGGAAACTGTCTGCTGATGCCTTCCCCCACAGTACGAAGCCTTGGTGTACTTCTTGTCAACAACCTCTTCTTTGATCCCCACATCTCCTCCGTGGTCAAATCTTCCTTCTACCGTCTTCGAAACATCGCCAAAGCCCGTCCCTACTCTAGATACTTTGTCATGCATTTGCCTCCTCTCAACTCAACTACTGCAACTCTATATGGTGGTCTCCCAACACGCACCATAAACCGACTGCAGCTAGTTCATAATACTGCTGCCAGGATCCTCACCAGATGTAAAAAATGTGATCACTGGCTACCTGTAAAGTTCAGTATTATGTTAAAACTCTCCTGCTCACCTACAATGCCCTTCATCACACAGGTATCGAGTACCTCCTCAACCTGCTGACTCGCTAGGTCCCTGCCCGCAAGCCGAGGTCCTCTGGCCTGCTTGTTATCTCCAAGCAAAAGTGCACCACACTTGGACAATGCTCATTTAGCTTCATGGCTCCGACTCTTTGGAACTCTCTCCCAGTTTTGGTGTGTGATGCTCCCACAGTCGCTAGCTTTAAATCAACTTTCAAAACCCACCTGTTCTCTTTTGCTTTCCAGGCTCCTTAAGCCGGATATCTGCTTTAAGCTGCTGCTACTATTTCACATATGTTATAATCATGTATTATGCACTTTCCACTATATTTAATGTACCATTTAATGCATTATGCACTTTCACTATTTAGTGTACTATTTCATGTACCATGCTACTACCATGTATTATGTACTTTCAACTGTATTTAATGTATCATGCTTTTTTTTTTTTACTGTATATCATATATAATGCATTTCTCTATTTTAAGTATTATGGATTTTCTTCTATTTACTGCATCTTCTAAAGCGCTTTGTGATGGTGTTCCACTATGAAAGGCACTATATAAAATAAAGATTGACTGAAGTGAAGCTACAGCTAGCTAGATTTATTCCAGTCCTGACACGTCAAAATGGAAAACGCACCCATTTCAGTTCTGAATGCTATTGCACGTATACTTGAAGCACGTTTGTAGGAACAGGGAGACGAGAACAGTTATTCCATCTATTAGTTATCATTCCATTGCCTTTGTGAAACAAGCTCCAATTGTCTCAGCCCAATGTCTTATGTATAGGTGTTCCCATCATAATGTCACCAGGGCAATTCAAAATCCATGAACTGCGTAAGAATTGTACTTTTAAAATCTCCAACGGTGGCCCCTTTAGAGCCAAGCCAGTTAGTGAGTAGCCAAAAAGCAACAGATGCTCATGGCACGCTTGAAACTACATAGTCTCCCACATTACCAATCTAGCACCCCATAAAATAAATAGGTAAATAAATAAATAAATAAATAAACATAAGTAAATAAAAATTGTCCATTACCTGCATACACTGATACATCAATGTCAGAATATTGCTGCGCGCCACCAGTTGCTCGATGTTGCCACCAAGTCCTTCAGCAAGGCCACTGAGCAAATCAAGAGCTACAATCATAAAATCTTTGTCTGGCACTTCATACTGATCCGGCTGGGCGTTGTGCAGCTGCCAATGACAGGGTCATTCATAAAAATGTGATTACACCACACACTTAACTGTGTTACATTTACATGCCCTGCAACTTACCACTGTGACATTTCTTTGCAAGCTAACTGGAACTAATAGGCAAAGTTATTTTAACAGCAAAATTATTTTAAAATGGGTTAGAGAAAACTATTGAACAAATTGTTTGCAAAAAAATAAACAATAATCTTAAATTTTCCACTTCATAATGAAGGATTATATGTGTTTTCATAGCTGAAAGACACTGATAATATAAACACATTACATTTCTAGACAAAAACAATTATGTGATTTCCATCTTCTGAATGAGGCTCATTTGAAAGTTTGGTCATATGGCCAGATGATTTGCAATTCTGAAGAGACCAATGTTTGCACATTTGCTTAAAATATCCTACACAAGCTATCACCACTAACACAGCATGTTCTGTATTGGGGTGACCATCGCTTTCTTCCACTTTTGGCTGAATGCCAGTTGTCAGACAGTAGACACAGTGAAGCTGTGCTCAGCTACACAAACAGATGAGCTATTTTGGCTTCAAACTAGTAACTGGCTTCCAGGATCCTATTTAGAGAATGCATCTGACTAAACACCTCAGCAAATCTTACTTTTAGAACCACGGGGGGCAGGGCAGACAGTCAAGTAGTATTTATATCTTGATCATGCGTTGGCCCCTCTCACACACTTCCTTTAGGCAATACAGGTCCCTACATCTGTCTCACTGCTAGCCCCTCTGCTAGGCCCCTTCTTCAATTGAGCTGCAGGTCCCAGCTTTATGTCCAAACCACAAGATGGAGCCTTGCTTTACACAGTTTCTTAGACTACCTTTTAGGCAGCACTGAGACAGCAACTAGTCCCAAACAGAGTCTAATGCAATTCTTTGCAGTCCCAAAAAAAAAAAACCAAAAGTACAATTACAACGCCACATTCAATTTTACAGGAAAACTTAAATAGAGGCTATTTTCCACATGACCCACAGGTTTTCCTGTAAGTATATTGCAATTTACCCAAGTAACGGGAGTGTTGCGTCACATTGAGCACTGTTAATTTGCTGGAAAATGGGAGTCTTACATTTGACCAAGAAAAAGGTAAAACTGTCTTAGATCCAGTACAAGAACAAACACTGGAGCTATAACCTAGCTAACAAATTCAATATGCTTATGAATTCAGGAACCTCTTAAATACTTGCCATGGCTTGTGCTAGAGTTTTCTGTACCAGGTTCACACAGCGCTGGTACACAGGCTCACAGTATGGGAGGAAGCCAGACTGCAGGGCAGTGGCAACTGAAGACAGGCACTGTTGTGAACAAAAAGAGAACAATTTGCAGCTTAAACACAAATCAAGCACGTGAAGCAGCAGGCTTGTTTACAATCGAAGAAGCTATCGCAACGCTCCTCTACAAAAGCGCCTTTTTGTTTTGTTTTTTTAATCGGATGAATAGCAATATATTTGTTGGCTTGTTTTCTTTTTCGTGCAACGTTTGAAATTAAAAATAGCATGTGTATAAATATTGAATGTAAAGCAGTCACATCAGTAGTGCAGAACCCACAGAAAGTTCCACCACGTTGATGAAATACAGATAACCCATGAAGGAAATGCAGGGGCAGCAAGTTCAGAGAAGTACTCATTACAATGCTAGTTAGGGTGAATCACAGCTGATCCAGGCATAGGAGTCACTACAATGGAAACCTAATGTATTAGAATATAGTCGAGAATGAATTTAAATGTAAAAAAACAAAAACGCACCTAAAGGACAACCAAATACACTAAATGTTACCTTTCATAGTCAGTTCTCCCCAGGAATTCTGTACAGCTGGACATTATAGCCAAGAGCACTTTTAATGAAAAAATAAACTTACCTTAAATATATAATACAACAAAGAATTTGAATAATGTGTTGTCTCTTGTTGACTGTATCTGGTTGCGCTTTTTTATGTTCTACATTTTTTTTTTTTCTGTTTTTTATTATGGTAAATTACCGTGCTTATTTATACACTCTGATTTGACTGGGGAAAGATAATGTGGCGTAATTGAAGTTCACACAAAAAAAACGGTAACCTCTTCACTTCCTTTTTAGCTTAATTACTGAGCTTATTGCTTTATTTAAATTGTTTTCTTCATGTTAAGTTATCATGGCATTTTGTTAATGCACGTCTTTGTTTTTCACTGTTCTACATTTTTTGAATGCAACTGTTCATTTTAACCATTTTTGTTTACACAACAGTACTCACACATTTTTGGTCACATCATAACTGTTGCATGAAACCAGGGTGTAATAACCCAGCACCTCTGCACTTAAGCATTTGTAGGTCAGCTGACAACAGCTAGTATCCCATCACACCTTTCTTCTTAAAGGTGTTTAGCCTCTATAAATGAACCCCCAATACATCTCACAAGCACCTGGGTACATAGTGTTATGATATCACAACAAAAGGAATTAACTTTTTTTTTGGGTGCATATGTATAGCTATTATGTACTATATATCACTTTACAGTTCAATAATACCAGAAAAAATGGACAATGATAATACCCAAGAATAATCTTAATATATTTATTAATAAAGTAGCCAGAGCAAATATAGTATTAGGCAGTGGATTGCGCCGATCGTCGGCATATTTTGACCGCCTGCATTCATTGTCACTATTTTTGCTTTGAAAATAATTGCTTATTTTTTTAGCAGTTATTTAACGTTTTAGCCTCTCGAAGTGCTGAACACAGAAAACCCACCCCTTCAACTCTCCGATTGGTTCAATGTTGTGTCAAGATGTAACACAGCTGTCATGTGGTATCAAGATATTTTTCACCCAGCAACGCGCAACTGATCTAATCTGCTAGAAGCAGAATCAATCCTTATTGTTAAAGGCACAGTAGCATCTGCAAGACAGGCAGATCAGGTTTTTTCAGCCAGGAGGAGACAGACACTTTGCTGGGCAGCCCATCCGGCTGAAAAGGCCTGGGGAGAACCCTAATAGTGTCTTAAAATTATCAATGACCTATCCTCCAACTGATGGAAAACACAAACTCCATTATTTATACTTTAAAAAACCTCACAGGATTCACAGATGTGATTTCACTTTCACACATTTGAGTTTGGCCCATTGCTGGGATAAGCAGTTTAGTCACATGCAGGAGGTACCTCTAGCAAAGGAAATAGATCCTTGTCTTCATCCTTCAGCTGATTCCATTTCTGGATGAGAGGCGGCATCAGCATCTCTATGTACTCCTGCAGATTGGTGGGGGGGGAGGGGGGGGGACGGACACACTTTTGAAACTGTTCTTAATGAATAAATCTATAAAACAAAAACAACCACCACAAAAGTGCAAAATGACTTACTGGTTTGTTCAAATGGTGGCCTACTGAGTCAGCAAGAGTGCCTATAGCATCATACAGGATGAGAAGGTTCTTGTGCTGGTATTTGCTAAAAGCGAATACAAGGGTGTCGAGTATATAACCGAGGTAGGGCACTAACTCCGTACAGGCCTCCTCTTCTAGTGTAGCAAAGGCACTGAGGGAGAATTAGAAAGAAAACGCTTTAAAATGGCGAGGGGTTGGCTGATCAAACCACTTTCCCAAAGTGTTTTTATACATACAATTTTGAATGTGAACAAAAAGCTTTTAAAACATAATTGGAAGTAAAGAGAAATGGAATCTGTTTTCCAAATATCATCCCTCTCTTCAAAATTCAGTGCATTATTACACCTTTGCATGCGCTGGGTTGTATGAAAACACAATCCCTCAATGCATAAACACCAAACAGCAACAACCTCGCCCCTCTCCCTGGCTCTTCATGGAAAAGCAGACACATTACATTAAATCACAACATGTAAGCTTGTAATATGGCCTGGTCAGTAATTTCAATTATTTCTTTACCAGGGCTGTTTTCTGACATCAACACACCACCACTTGGGATGAAAAACATTCTAACTGATGGGACTGTAATGTATCACCAGGGTATAGTACCATCACATAATTCACTTGAAACTTTTACACAGTGGTGGAAACTGGATCTCAACATTAACAGTTCCTTCAGTGAAACCTTTCAAAAAGCACAGGCTCCACATTTCATCTCAATACCATCAGACGGCACCAGCGATTGTACCAAAATACCTCGTCTAGGCTATGTTTTTGATACTTATATATTACATCAAAAACCTGCCTCTGCCATTTTTATCAACCGGAAACCAACCACAAAACTAATAAAGTAGCTCAAGCACACTGTAAAAATGGTGTTAAGCAGTTAGAAAATGTGCTTTATTAAACTTACTGAAGGCATTACCCTTTACCCATTACCCACAGTTCACACAAACAACTATATTGTAACAGAAAGCAGGATCCCACTGTCAAGACTTAAGAAATTCCAATTTGAATGAATCATTACTGGGGAAGAGAAATTATTTTTAAAAGGCTAGTCAATGAATCCTCTCAATACAGTTTAGCTGTATGTGCCCATCATACTGAAACCTGCGCGTCTCACCTGCAGGCTGCTTCCTGTACTCGCTTGTTGCCGTCCAGGATGCGTTTCAGCAGTTCGGTCATTAGCGGCTTCAGGTAGGTATCTGGGGGCTGACTGACAACCCAGTGTGCATAGCGGCTAAGGGTCCAGCATGTAATGGAGCGGACAAGAGCCTTCTTGTCAGACAGGCACTGAACGAGGTGGGGGATAAGCTCCGGGAGATACAGGATCATACCCTGCATGCAGCCTGGGAGGAGAACACAACAGAAATGTAGTCTGTCATGTTCATTTCAATAATTTGATTAAAAAAATCATCCCGTCATTATTTGCGTGCAACTAAGCTGCGTGACTGACAGAGTTAGGATTGGACTACCGAGTTGCGTGACAGCTATAGAAGCTTCACATAATGCTGCTGTATGTTTAGAAAGCAAAGGGAATAATGAATAAATAATGATGTGTCTGACTGGGGAGTGCAGAGATAACAAACCAATAGTAGGCTCTGGTCTGTGGGAGATAGGGCATTTTGCTGCTATGCACCCAAGTTATGGAAGGCCTTTCCACAGACAATTAAGGATTAAAAAAAATGTTGATATTTTTAAGTCACTTCACGCATCTTTTTAAATTGGCATATCAGCCTATGTAGATCTGTTTTTATGAATTAATATAGTATGTGTGTTCTGTTCGCTATGTTTTAATCTGAGTGATAATTTACGATTATGTGTTAGTGTGTTTTTAGATTGTAAAGCGGTTTGAGATGTGCTGCATGAATTGCGTTATATAAAATAAAGATTATTATGTTGTACGTTAGAAACGTTGATTGATTAACAAAAACTGTGGCTCCACCTAGTGGTAATGCACCAAGACATTAAAGCATGCCTTCAGTGAACGCTGCACATTATTATTTACTGTGTTTGTATAGTTTTGTGAAAAACAGCTTCCTTTTGCAGGAGCTGCATCTTACATAACACATGACTGCCAGAGTTATCTTATCACTAGATTGCACTGCATCAATCATTCCGTCTACCAAAAATATATCCCTCAGAAACACAAATGCATCCGGTTTCAGGTAAAGATCCTGCAGCAAGTGGAAGCAGGAGGAGTAAAGAAGAGTGCCAGAGAAGGCTTTTACTGGCCTTCAGCGATGGCTCCCAGAACCAAGATGCCGGACTCCTTGATCACCCATTCGGGGTGGAAGAGCAGCTCCTTCAGCAGAGGGAGGAGGTGAGGCAGGAGCTCGTCCCGGAACACATTAGCAAGGACATCCAGTGCAGCTGCAGAACATTTCCCTAGAGTGAGAGAGGAGGTTAGACAGCGTGCAACTTGAACAGCTAGCCTAGCCCAGCTGAACCACAACATGTCACCTCAATTACATGTACAGCTATGGCCAAAAGTTTTCCTTCGCTATATACATAGTTAACTCATTTTGCTTCATAAATTTGAATGAAACCTGCTGAAAAATGTTACGTTAATATATTAAATTATACAACGCTTTGTAGTTTTCCAAATATACTTAATGGAAAACTGACAAATTGAAAAATGTGACATTTTGAAATCTTTCCCTGCACTACTCAGTGAAAAATACATACATAAATGAATTAACACATAAACACATTGCCATGAGCTTTACAGTCTGTACTTTATTGTAAAATAATAAAATATTGTACAGATACTCTCATATATAACCATTACATTTCTATCACCATAAAACAGATTTGTCAATCTTCATGTTTTAATAGTTTCAAATCAATGGATTGGGTATGTCCAATAAATAACTAATATTGCACATGTTCAAATACAGTAAAAATAAATAAAAATTAACTATATACCGTATTACTTCAAATTCGAGCCGCCCTAGTATTGAGGCCGCAGTCATATCAGCTTTATAATAGATGCCGCCCTTGAATAAACGCTGCTATCAATATAGAAACATTAAGGTGTTTACACAGTAAATAAACACTTACAGTACAGCATAACATTACCAACAGAAACAAAACAAACTGAATAAACTTAAATACGGTAAACATTATTTAAATACAATTCATGGAAATAAAACATACCGTAATACTGCTACCCAGCTATTTCAGTCAAACGTTTGAGTTATTTTTTTCCTTTTCTGAAATACGGGTAATCTTTTCAGAAAATAAATAAATAAATAAAAATAAAAACTTAAATACTGCAAACTGGACCACAAACAAAAAAGAAAACGCGGACCGGACCGCTATAAGCTACCGGTACTGGTATGTGTCCTCATCTATTCAAACGCAACTTCATCTGTATCGTCCTCCTCCAGCTCATTTTCCTCCTCTTCACTTCTATAGCCATCAGGTGTGCTGGTATTGGGAAGGATGAGCTCCCGTGCAGCTTCTGCTATTCCTCCACTTTTTGTACAGTGTATTAGATCCGGGTCAGCAGTCGTTATTCCACAAGTTGCAAATGATGTCGCTGTGCAACGCTTCCCATACTTTTTTTTTCCACTCCACCATCTGAAGCTGTGTAGGAGCTCGGATTTCCGTGTGCTGTTAAATTGTGCGCACATTCAGGTAGTTGCAGTCACTCCTCATAGAATTCACAATACTTTGATTTAAATGGAGCATTCCAAGAAACATCAGCTGGCTGCACCAATTTTGTACAGCTGCCAGGAATGCAAGCCGTTTTTGTTTTTGTCTCCTGGAGAGTTGCACTACCTCATACGTTAGATGACCTCGACATGGATCACAAAAAAGAAGTCGTGTTTGAAAGCTAAACCTTCCCCAAACCTGTCGAATTTTGTTGGTCAGGAGTCACCCATCCATTTGGAGAAAATTCAATTGTCACTCCCTGAGCATCCCTCGGCATGTGTTTCCCTTTAAAAACAACAAACTGTGGAAGCTTGCGGCCATCAGCCATTGCAGCCAAGCAAACCGTCACCCTGCTTTTCTCGTTACCTGCTGTTATAATGGGTACTTCCTTAACCCCACGAAACTCAACTGTACACTCAGCCGGCATGCCTGCCCAGACCGCTGTCTCATCCATCCCTCCGATATCAGACAGCGAGCTGTAAACGTTCTCTCAGTCTGGCAAAAATTAACAAACTGTGCTATCTTCTGAAGCCTTTGCCCAGTTGTGGTTTTAGCACAAATCGTCAAACTGTTTCGCCTCCACAGCTTGCCTTGAAGCTGGGTGCTGCACACAATAATTTCACCTTCAAAGCAACTGCTTTTCGTGTTACCCTTAACTGTCTCCGACGGTCTCAATATCCAGTTGATAAGCTCCTGTCAATATCAGGACGAGCAAGACGAAGTTCCCCACCATACAATCTGTGAAGCTGCGTTCTCTTCTTGAAGCTGAGGTATTTGCTTTCTCCATTCCCTAATGTGATGCTCATCAACTTCTCTTCCAGCTGGTCTATTCCCCTTCTGATCTGCCAGCTCAACAGTTTCAGCTTAAAAGCTAAACTATGATTTTTTTTGCCACCAATATCAAGCTTCACGCGCAATTCTGACAGAACTTTGTCAGATGTTTGTTGCCATAGTAAGCTTTATGAAAACCAACTAGAGTCAAAAACTGCTTTTAAAATTTTACTGCTTTTACTTAATTTTACACACGGTAATATTACTGTGAACCACAAAAAAGTGTGATTACAGTATACTAAGCGCAGGCTCAACTGAATGTCATGTCATGTGACACCTTTCACTGACAAAATCTAAATCACAGCAAGTACTATAGGCAAGGGGAACTGCTTTGTAATACTATAAATAAATTATGGAAGTACCAAATACGTTATGTCCTTTTTGTCTTACTATTTTATTGAGTGGACCATGCATTACAAAAAAATGACACTGTAAAAACAAAAGTTCAACATAGAAAAAACAGAAACCCGTGGCTAAAAAAAATAAATAAATAAAAACCACAGCAGGCTGCTTTTTCAAAGTAGCTCAATTTGGAGACGTGGACATGGCACCCCTGTACAGCTACCGTACAGTAACGCTTCCAAATCATGTAATAAAATACTGCAGCGTTTGTAAATCATAGAATTACTAATAATGACCGCCCCTCATTTAAGGGCCGCAGTCGCCTTAATCAATTTAAAATAAACGCAGCCGCGCCAAATTGAAGTAATACGGTGTACTTTTTATATATGCAATGTTAAATATAAACAAACAAACAAACAAATAAATAAATAAAATTCCAAACAGGTAATTGCTCCTACTCAAATTCCAGTCGGAAATAGTGTCGTCATCATCAAGTTCGTCGTCATCATCGTCATCCTCCTCGATGCCTTCTGCCTCGTGCTGCTGTGCCACGGTGCGAGATCGGTGGAAACGGGGCCGGATGTCTTGCTCGCTGTCCGGAATCGCTTCATCCTCCTCCACGTCTCCCTTAAAAAACAAAGAAAACTACATTAGCAACCAGTCGGGCCAGAGGAAAATTCACTGCAACACAAAACGCAATACAAGCAGGTTTCTCTTAGCCTGCAATTATCAAGTATGCATCTCAAACCGTTTTAGTGATGTATGCTGTATGACAGGTGGAGGCTTTGGCATTATTACAGGATACACCTAATCTAACCCAACATACAAAAAAAAAAAAAAATCACACAACATAGCAAGGAATCACTTTTGAATCTCTCAAATAGTAGGTCTACCACCCCATCTTAACTGTGTGATCTTATGCCATCCATTCTTTGTGGCTCCCACTCACAGTTAAACTGGATGCACAGAACCGATCCTCTACAAACAATTAGTAACACGCATATCCCAGCAAAAGTAGAAATTGGAGTAAATTTGTACATCAATATCGTAAATATATACAGACTTGTCATTTTTAATTATGATCTTATTTGTGATGCAGAATAATTGTTTAACCCACCTTGAGCAGAATAATGTCAATTTCAGAGTACTTCATACCATTTACAAGAACAGGGATTAACCTAGAACAGATGCAAACAAAATAAGCTTTAATTAGAAGATATATACATATATAGTTTGTATAATTACAATTTTATAGCATTACGCTGTTTATGAATTTAAATTCCCACAGTATACTGTACACACATACTATATCCCTGTTACTCAGCACATGCATCCCCAGCAAGAAATATTAAACACAAATGGAACACTGGCTTCTATGCATTCATTGCTCTAATGCTGACACCCTTCAAATTTGCTCTGCTATAATGTAAACTTACTTCGAAAGGTGTACACAAAGCACTTCTTTACAGACCGGCTGCTCAGCTAGTGTCAACCAAAACTCACAAGCCTCCAAAGCTACATTCTCATCTTGGTCCTGGGTTCTTTGCAACATGTACTAGAAAAAAATAAAATAAGGAAGGTGTATAATCTGTATAACAACCAACCATGGTAGTCTTATAAATGGTATGCTATGTGGCAGTTCTTTAAACTACATTCACCTTTAAGCACAAGGAACAGGGGCATTTCCCCAGTGCAACAGAATGAATTACAGTACCAAACAGGCAACGGCAGCAGTAGTGCATCATATAGGTGTGGCTACAAAACCCAGTCTAATACAGGGGTATCATAAAACATGGGTCCCATGCTAGCAATGCTATTGTGCCTCGTACTTACTTACATGAGGACCCAATGCACAATGTTACTCTTTTTTTTTTTTTTTAAGATCAAACACACTAATTCCCTAAACTAAGATGTAAAAAGTAATCACACATTTAACTAAGCAAATGTGAGACTTTAGAATATATTAATACATTGATAATGGGTTGTCAAAATCTAAATTTTTCCAAATTAATTTTTTTTAAATCGCATAAATATTCCACTCCAGCTAAAAAGATACCGATTTCAGTGAGCACAAGTGAGGACCAGACAGAACAGCATGGCGATCTGGTCCAATCACAACACTAGACCAAGCTAGGACCCAATTCCAGCTCATCACTGTTGAGCATGGCCAGGTCACTTGATCTTCTTCTTCAGTTAAAAAACAAGTTAAAGTAAAAGCTGTCTTTCTTCTACTATGCATTTCATTCAATTGGCTATTTTTGAACTGTCCTACAGAACTGTTGTTCTGTTTTAAAAACAAATTTAAAAACACATCTGGATATTAAAGTGCATTAGCCTTCTCTGGTAGATGGGAGTCTGCTGTGGCATCCTGTGTATGGGTACATTAGTCTTCATGATTTTCCAGTTACAAGGTTACAGAGGAATTCAAAGAGGCTCCCGCAGAGTAATGTAGCATCAAGCAATCTCCTGTTGTGCGGCTCACACCGCATTCCAATTACACACATTCTGGTTTTGCAAGTGCCCAAGTTTATAACAGATTGCCAGCTATTGCAAATCAAAATCTGTTCAATTCCACCTGCATTTCAGCCTACATCTGGGAATAAAGATGCATTACTGCAGGAGGAGAAACCATCTACTGCAAGACAAACAATTCACTTTGTCCAAAGATGTTTAAATTTAACATCAGGTTCTTATTTTCTACAGATAACCTCCAAGTCTAAAGAAAGAAGAATGCATTCTGAACTGTCTCCACAAGGTGGTGCTGCTAACTAAAAATCAAAAGCCTTACTTTGCTTCAAATAGACCACTGCCTATATGGACTTTGTAGTGGCAGTTTTACATGAGGGGGTCGGAGGGTGTGCGAACGCCTAGCTTTACCTCCACAATGTTGTGCATGTGAGGAAGCAGCCGATCCATCCGAACTTCCAGCAGCATCACCAGGGCGCGGCACACATTCTTACGGACCTCAGGCTCTTCGTCAGTGGCCAGTGCAAACAGATTCTGAGGACAGGAAGACATGCAGACATAAAGGAACTCTCCACTTAGAAGTGCCCAATTCAATACAAACTGCAGGTTAAACAGCAAAATAAACATATTTTAAAACATGTTGCATAACCCTTACGGTTTCCTAAAAAACAATAAGGAATATGTAGCCAATTCAGGCTTACAAAACAAAACTATGCATTTTATCATAAAAGTTAAAGAAATGCATTATCCTTTTCAATAAAAGTAACAAAACATTTTCTATATTTCTAGGTTATTTACTCCTCCAATTTAACATATTTTACAATTAATGCAACAAGAACATTGTGTGTGCGTGTGTGTATGTGTGTGTGTGCAGAAGTGGAAGAAAGTTATCTTTACATAACAAAAGAAGAGACAGAAAAGCCCTAAGAAGCCACAAAGAGCTGTAAGACACAAACCCACTGAAGACCCCTTCTGGAAAAACTCACCTCAATAAAAGAATCAATATGTAACATAAGGGCCTGAGTTCTACTAATGATAAACTGGTTGACACAGGCAACAGCATGGGACCTATAAAGGTTAAAAAAACAAACAAAAAAAAGTAATAAAAAAAAATTCTGAATATCTTGCATAGTTAGGTGTCGGCAATCACGTTTCATTGATTATCATGAATCAAGATGCTGCACCTGGAATGAAGACATCAGTTGGCGAAACACTACAGATTTTGTTCTCTTGTTTCCCCCCCTCCAACCAGGCCACTGTCACTTACCACCCCCCTTCCCCACCCCACCCCCAAATTACAGAAGAAATGAACAAAATAAAAGGCCAAATAAACACACAAATAAAAAAACCTTTGGTCCCAGAGTTCACTGTTTCACAAATGTAAATCAATACGTAAAAATAAATTAAATAAAGACTTGAGTTATTCCATGTGTTAATATGAGCTTGATTTCTCTCGTTTGTATATAGGGCCTATTCACACCACACTCTACTTGATGCAAGACCTCACATTTAAAATCATTCAGGGTACAGATTAAAAGTGTTGGTTCCAAATTATTGCATTAGAAAACTGGAGAGGGAACAGCAGACCTTGTTTCCTTGCTGCACCCAAATCATTGCAGATAAGCTCTTTTGTATATTGAGAAATCAGTATCAGTTAATAATTAGATGGAAATTGAAGCTTTCAAATACTTCAGCATAAAACAAACATTAGTTCATCACACAATTTACAGATTTCCTTGGCTGTTTAACTCCAGATATAATATTTCTCCTCCCTCGAGACTGACACTGCAGCCTTCTAAGCACAAATAGAATTAAAGTACATAGATTTATGATTTGCACAGGAACAGTTTTCATATATAATTTTACAGCTACTCTGCAGTGTCTCAACGCTTCAAAATTTTGTATCAGTGGTTTTGTTCCAGATCACATTCCCTGATGTGAACAGATATAACCCCAATCCCCTTAATAAAAGCAGGAGAGCCAAGTCCCTCAGAGTAGCATGTGATGTGAAAAAAAAAAAATGAAGCTCATAGTAATAAACATAGAACAGCCTGAACTGCAATGAGTATTTCCAAACCCCATATTACAATAGACAAAAACTTTGTTTCCCATAGCAACGCGGTAAATATTACTGTTGTTTTCTATTTGGTCAAAAGCAGTGTCAAAAAGGTCACAAGCTGACAGAGGAAAACACACACAACATTTTGTTTTTAACTCTGTGGCATTAAAACATTAGGTCTTCACAACACAAACAAACAAAAACAAATATGTGCAAGTAGCTTGAAACATTAAGGATTATGCAAAAACAATTGCAATATTCAGCCAAGGTGTTAAAGACTGCGGGTATAACTCAAATAAAATGACAACTCAACTACAAAGGCATGGATCATTTATAATCCATTTTCCCCAATGTGTAAAGAGAAGGCTTTTGTATGAAGTGTACAGTATGCAAGCAGATTGCGGCTTGCGTATTACAGGCTATAAAACAAGTCAGTATATCTACCTACACACACACACAATATATAAATATATATATATTATTATACCCACACTGGCTCATAAGAGGAAGCAATATACAATTAAAAAATAACACATTTTTTAAATAATTGATAAACGAGTTACCTAATTTTTGGACTGCTGTGTTTAAAGAACTGCAAGAACTTTGGTATCATGATATTGAGTGGTCGGTCAAGAATATCACTGTCCAGAATTTCAGCTGAATCTTCACAGATCTTCTGAAGCGCTCCAAATGCTCCCTGCAAGAGTCAAATTCAAACCTTGAAAATCACTGATCATTACTCTTGTAACATGCATTTTCAGTCTTATTACCATCGATTCATTCATTATTCACAGCACAGACCACTGACTCAAACATGTCATGTGCTGAAATATTTATTTAAAATACTCACAGTCCAGTGTATGCAGTTGTATATTTAGTCCATGTACGAATTGAAGCAAAGCTCTCAGATTTATAAGCAATTGAGACAGAAAGCTCTGAATACACCATCTCCAGATAGTAAAGCTGTCAATAATTCAAATGTCCTAACCAAGTCTCATCACAAATAGCTAAGCAATCTCCAGATCAGCGTTTCCAAACCCTATATTTTCAGTCATTTGAAAACTGTGTAAATTTACACTTCCACAACCAGATTCTCGTACTCTCAATAACCCGTGCTTACATTTTTTTTTGTCATCGACAGAACAGTTTGGATCTTTCCAGGACACAATTTTAATGCCGGTTCCGTCGTACATTTGACTGGTCATCAAACAAAACAAAAAGCTGGAGACTGAGCTATACTTATTTAGTTTTTTAATCTGCAGATATTTAAATAGGTCAGTTCACCACCAGTTCAGCCCGAGGCGGAATACATTTAGCTCCAAAGCTCTGAAATTTTGCTTAACAACCTCAGATCAACTTCTTACCTCAGAGTAATACAAAGCAAATATAAACCATCAACACAAAGGAAACTGTGTTCCCAAATGCCAATCCAGGACAGGCTAAGCTCTGCAACAAATCGTACACGGAAACTAAACCGTACAGCTACGGACAAAGGTTCTGTATCACCTAGAAATTTCACAGTAGAAATTTAAATATACAGCAGTAAATATATTGCACATCCCCTAGTCAGTAGGACTTATATAAGCATTTGTAATAACCCCTCCTCTTTATCCATCACAGGGGACATTCACCCCTTGCACAGGATATTAAAGTATCAGCTACTTGATTGACTGCTTTGAATTACACTCTCTTTTAGAGTACACTGTCTTGTCAAACATTAACGCCCCTGTGGTCATGACTAGTAATTTGCGCCAGCTCCTGCAGACAGAACAGCTTGTACATGCCTGGGTATGAAGTCTGCTACATTAAATAATGCATCAGATACCATTTATCTTCATAATCCTCAAAACAGAACACTTGGGTTTTTTTTTTTTTTACCCAACACCTCAAATGCTTCTTTACAGGACAGAGATGCCATCTTGTGGATCAGAAGCTTTAGCTGGTGCTGCTTTTAGCTAGGCATCACAAGGAAGCACAGGCACTTTTCATTTGCGAGTGATCAAGCTTGCCTTTGCAAGAAGGTTTCTCATTGCTCATTCTATTTTTAAGGAGACACTAGGTTCAGCATTTTCTTTTTTAGTGTGATAAAGATGACACCTTGTTAACTGCAGCAATACGTCAATAAACACTTTATTAAAAACTCATTCGTTCAATTTGGGGCCACTACGCAAATATGCTTAATGGTGTTTTTTTTTTTTTTCTTAATTTCAATAAGTCTAGTCCAAGGTCATGGACATAACATATATATATATATATATATATATATATATATATATACACACACATACATATATATATATATATATATATATATATATATATATATATATATATATATATATATATATATATATATATATACACACATACACACACACACACACACACACACACACACACACTATGCAACTATTCAGAAACAGAAAGGAAAACACGGATCTCAGACATTGCAAGGGTAAATAGGGTGGGTGTCTGTGCAACTAGCTTGCCCCTCAACACAGATTCAACATGGCTAATTGAACCATGAACAATTTCCAAGTTTAAAAGTACAACAATCACAGCCAATTTACGTCTTATCAGTTCAGCTGCTGTCAGCACTTTGCTGTTCACAGAAGTCAATTCCAACTGGAAGTGGGCTAACCCCCAGATAATAACTCAAACCAGCGCCAACAATGAAACACAACATGGGGAAACAATGATGCAATTCAATCCATTTAGCAATACAAAAACAGAAAGCCTTACTTCAGCCTACTGCTGTATTCACATCTGAAACAATCTACTCCAAAGCAATGCCTTTCTGTCCCCCTCTGCCCCCATTTGATGCATTGAGCCTCCATTCAGCAAATCACTCACACACAAAGTGTCAAGTGTTGTCTAACACAAAGAGAACTTACTGCAGAAACTCTGCCCAATGCACACCATTACTGTTTGAAATAGACTAAATCTGTAATATATCCATTGTTAGAACCTGTTTAAAACCCCTTCAGTAGTCATCAACTGTAGCCTTTTGTTACGATACATTTGCAGTAATATTTGATTAAATTTTTTATCTTATGCATTTATGATTTTTCCTTAAAATCACTAGTCTAATGCCTTCAAAGTTAATCAAATGGGAATTTCTACCAACTCCACACAAGTTCTCCCCATGTGGGGCACAAGTTGCACAGCTCTTCTCTTGCATGCACACACTACCTACCCTGAGACCCTTTTCTCCATCACAGGGGGTTGACGCATCCAGCCACAAATGGAAACACCTACCCAAAGTGTAGTCCAGGTGACCTGGAAACCCTCCACATAGAGACTTCAAAAAGCAAATTGCACACTAATGCTGCTGAATACAATATATTTAGTATTTATGTGTCTATACTAGAGCACTAAATCACATTCCATGTGCAACACACACACATACACTATAAGAGGCTCTACATGATGCCACAAATCCAAATAGAAAACAGCTTAAAAAAGACTGTTAAGAGTTACTGCCTGAGTTACTGAAAGTTCTTAAAAGAAACCTTTAAAAAGCACCTGAAGCAACTGCCTAAAGAGCATGAAAAGCCATTGTTCAATGCCACAATGAGTCACTGTGCTTGGCTATTAGTGGATTTTATTTTTATATATATATATATATATAAAGCTCATAAGCTCAAAGAGCCAGCTGCCAATGAAGACGTTGCACACTATTGTTATCCTTATAACGTGGATCTGCATCGGCCACGTGAAACTCACCCGTTTACAGATTAGAAGGCGACAGTTTGTTTAATTGAAAGCACTTGAGATTATACACACAGCACAACCGAACTGTTGTGATTTAAGTTTAACCGTCTTTCAACTGAAATGTGTCGGTTCAGTGCGATCTTAAAGGAAAATTATTCGGAACTGCTATATTCGTCCCATCCCTAATTTTGTGTGTGCGTGCGCAGGTGCGCGGGTGCGCACACATATATATACACACACACACAGAGAGAGACAGAGACAGCTAGCTCTCCGATTTAAGAAAAAATATATATATATATATATATATATACACACACACACACACACAGAGCGAGAGACAGAGACAGCTAGCTCTCTGATTTAAGAAAAAATATATTATATATATATATATATATACACACACACACACACACACACACCACACACAGACACACACAGCAGCTCGAGGCTAGCTCTCCGATTTAAGAAAAAATATATTATATATATATATATATATATGTGTGTGGTGTGGTGTGTCGAGAGACAGAGACAGTAGCTCTCTGATTTAAGACTAAATTCTTTATTATATAATATTTATATATATATATACACACACACACACACACACACACAGCAAGAGACACTGCAGAGACAGCTAGCTCTCTGATTTAAGAAAAAATATATTATATATATATATGTATGTGTGTGTGTGTCACGAGCGAGAGACAGAGACAGAGAGCTCTCTGATTTTTAAGAAAAAAAACGTATATATTATATATATACACACACACACACACAGCGAGAGACAGAGACAGCTAGCTCTCTGATTTAAGAAAAAATATATATATATATATATATATATATATATATATATATATATATATACACACACACACACACACACACACACACACACACAGAGACAGAGACAGCTAGCTCTATTTGTATATATATATATTAATAGTTCTCTATATATATTATATATATATATATATATATATATATATATATATATATATATGTATTTATATATATACACAGTGGCTCTCAAAAGTATTCACCCCCCTTGGACTTTTCCACATTTTATTGTGTTACAACATGGAATCAAAATAGATTTAATTAGGAGTTTTTGCCACTGATGAACACAAAAAAAGTCCATAATGTCAAAGTGAAAAATAAAATCTACAAATTGTTCTAAATTAATTACAAACACAAAACAGAAAATAATTGATTGCGTAAGTATTCACCCCCTTTGCTATGACACATCTAAATAAGCTCTGGTGCAACCAATTGTCTTTAGAAGTCACATAATTAGTTGAATGGAGTCTCTGCTTCTCTGCGTCAGGGCCTGAAAAGCTTGTGAAGATAGAGGTCAAAATAGATGCAGCAAAGTACAGAGAAATCCTGGAGGAAAACCTGCTGAAGTCTGCAAGAGACCTGGGACTTGGGAGACTTCATCTTCCAGCAAGACAATGACCCCAAACATACAGCCAAAGCCACACTGGAGTGGCTTAAAAATAAAAAGGTCAATGTCCTGGAGTGGCCGAGTCAAAGCCCGGACCTCAATCCAATTCAGAATATGTGGAAAGAGTTGGTAATTACTGTTCACCAAAGGTCCCCATCCAACTTGACAGAGCTTGAGCAATTTTGCAAAGAAGAAAACGGACAAAAAGTGCAGTGTCCAGATGTGCAAAGCTGGTAGACACTTATCTAAATAGACTCATGGCTGTAATCGCTGCCAAAGGTGCCTCTACCAAATATTGACTCAAGGGGGTGCATACTCATGCAATCAATTATTTTCTGTTTTGTATTTGTAATTTGTAATTTTATTTTAAAATTGTAGATTTTATGTTTCACTTTGACATTATGGACTTTGTGTTCATCAGTGGCAAAAACTCCTAATTAAATCCATTTTGGTTCCATGTTGTAACACAATAAAATGTCCGAGGGGGGTGAATACTTTTGAGAGCCACTGTAAGAGCTCTGTGTGATTTGAGAACTAGATATAAAAATAGCTGTGTGCGATGTGAGAAATATATATGAGCTCTGTGCGATGTGAGAAATATATATATATATATATATATATATATATATATATATATATATATATATATATATGAGAGCTCTGTGTGATTTGAGAAATAGATATAAAAATAGCTGTGTGTGATTTGAGAAATCTATATAAGAGCTCTGTATGATGTGCTATTTGACATCCTTTGTTTTGTACTTAATTCACTTGGATAAAGCAAGGCCTACACAACGTATTCTTTACTCCTGGGATACTTTTCTACTTTAACGTGTTATATATTGTAACGTCTTGTTGTAAAATAAAGGTACACACAGGGGCAAAAACCCCCCTGCCACAATGCTGTCTCTGGGAGCTAAACCGGTAATGCCTCCAGACTGTGCACAAGCAAAGACCCTACGAATGCATGTTTATAAACTGGAAATTATCTTTACTTAAATAAATATATATGAAAATACAACAAAACCACAACCTCGAAAATAAAAAATAAAAAAACTCAAAACCTGAATATGGTTGAACTGACACTATGAATACACAGATAAACCAATTGTTCTACACAAATTCAATTTAAAAACACCTACCAACAACCCATTCTTTAAACATAACTCCACAGTATTAAAGTTCCTACATAACTGGAGGTCTTACTCAAAATGTATATTTTCACAAGACCTCTGATTCAACTGTACATGGAAATAACTTAATACAGTAGCAGGGATATAGAGGCAACATGTGCACTAGTTAAGTTTTTTTTTTTTTTGGGGGGGGGGGGGGGGGGTAAATATACAGGTATAGCTAATAGTGAGATAAGAGTATTTTTTTTAATCTCTGCCATTGAGAGAACTTACTTCACAGGTACTGTAATCCTCAGAGTCTAAAAGCACACACAGCTTGGGAAGGAGTTCTGGCCAATTCTGTAGCTCTCCCTTTGAGGCAATAGTTGTAATCAAAATACCTAAAAGACAAAACAGTGTTTACATACTGCAGAATACGTCATTTGAATGACTATTTAACTGCATACTAGTCTTGATGACATAGTGCTTATCACACATACCCACAGACACAGGGGTATAGTGGAGGCAGGCAGACATATCTCTTCATAGTTTTGCACACCCAGAATTTCAAATATTTACCAAGGAAGAGATGTGCAGTTCTAGGAAAGTGGATAAGCTTTCATTTCAGCAGTCACAATGCAAGACCCTTATTGAAGAGTTTACACTGAGCAGAGAAGAAAAACGCTATAAGGGTGGGCAGAAATGTGTGACCCAATTGTTTGCAGTCTGCATCACACCCAACAATCACAATCTGATGCAACTATGATACAAAGTGAAACTATAACAACATGTTTAACCAAACTGTGTCCCCTTTGTCAATACAAGGAATTAGAAATGTAAAATAGCATGCCTGCAACCTATTTCATACAGATCATTTTTTTATTTAATATGTAACATGTGTATTTAACTTATATATTTTCTCGTTACTGCAGGATTCCACATGGCAACTGAACCTAAAGAGCGTGCATGGTTCCATTCATTACAATGGCCGGGGAGGCACTACTTGCAATGACACGTGTACTTGAGATGCCCAGATTCCAAATAGGTTGAGATGACATAAGAAACTCACCCACTGTGGCTCTGATCAACGGCGATGTGTCTCCAATGTTTTTTAGACACTCGTTTTTTATGAAGTCCGACACCCCATTTGGAAAGTTGTGAAAATGTGTCTTCACATTGTTTTTCAGAATCAGACCGCTAAGGGATCTGGTGGGTTCATCTGCAAAGGAAACAACAATAAAGGTTTCAGATCTAAGAAAATCTAGATCAGAAAAAAGCATACTTTATCAAAGACAACAGCACTACAAATAACCCAAATAATGAACACTTGGACAAGCCCTATATTCTTTTAACAAGTATATCTGGCAAAAACATATTCTCCATAATCCAGTATCATAGGAATGTGTATACACAGCATTAGTAATAATGAGTTAAAGCTGAATATAATTACATGGCTAATTTACAACTGAACCCTGAGGCATGGGCTGTAGACAATGTTGTAACTACAGTAGCTTGAAGCGCCAATGTTACAAATCCAGATCCCAATTTACAAAGCTTTTAAAACACACACTTTTTCCCTTAAAAGGACACAAAATATTGGTCTGTGAACATGTAACACTATATTGGCAATCCCAAGGCTAGTTGATGATCAAACTTCTGTGTAAAAGGATAGACCCAGCAACACAAACATCCTCAATATCTGATTAATGGCAACATTTTGAAGCGCCTGTTTCATGGGCTTGTCCCAATCCACAACCTGTATCTCTATCACTTTTAGAATTTAAAAAGTGGTACTCTACCAAGAATCACCCATGTCAAAACAAAACTCATATTCAACACCCTAACCCAGATATTCTGCTACTCCATGTTAGATAGGTTTCATTTCAATACTTCCTTCATGCTCTAAATAAGAAGCCTTCAGGGAGCTTGAGAAAAGGAGGAAGTCAGTCTGTTCTTACAGAATAGTATGTGTTATGTACTGCATGTGCTTCTGTCATTGATACAGTTGAAACAGAGGTACTCGTATTTATTTAGAAGATGAAAATGTAGATGTTCGCTGAAGTGGCTGGCAGTACAATGAGGTATAGACAGTACAGCGATTACAGTACTTTGAGTCATTACATTAACATTTAGGGATGCTTTCATGCTGTAACTGCAACACCAAAGTAATAATTTTCATGAAAAAAAAATGGATTATGACCTACACCCACAAACCTACATGTAAAAGACAGTGTGACAAACAGAGGGTCAGGTTCCCATAGTATGTATCCCTGAATTATGATACTCTCAACTTGTCATAATCCATTTTTATCAAAAGTGGTAAAGAGTTATCTACTAAAAATGTAAGACCAACATAGAAGAACTTCTTTACCAGACAAACAAAAACAAGATACTTTTTTGTAAACAAAAGCTTTTTGCCAGCAGAGCTGCTTCAAGGTGAATCAGAATTTCATCCACCCTTTTCGGGTCTTTTAAAATGTTGCTATAATCGTGTCATGCTGATTGGCAATGTAATTACGTACGCAAACATTACTCGTCATGCTATTTCTATCATGGGCTACATTTCAGTGTGGAAGCAACTTTCTTCTTAAATATCCTGAAGGACAATACCCCTTATCATTTCATAACAAATACACATTAATGTTAGGAGCTGACACCAATAATGCCTCACTTTAACAATCGCATTATTCCAGCTGACTGACTGTATTTTTACAAGCTTGTCCCAAAAAGATTGTGATGATTGTCCTCAATTTGAGAGAGACTACCTGAAGGTCATTGGCCAACCCATTAACAGCATGACAATTATTGAGAACAAAACTAGGGGAATAGATTTTTAGACTGCAATTGAATTGTTACATTTACTTTACAAAGTTTCAGATATTGAAATAAATGTTAGTTTGCTTCCCAGTATAATTTACTTGGCTACTATATTTTGACTGGTATTGTTGTCTTCAGTCACCACATGCATGAATCCACCACTGCCCCTGGACAGAGTTCCATTACAAGTGCAGCTATGTGTGTCCAGTAGGCCCTGTCATTTGCTCATTATAAAATTATATTAGTAACGTCTTCCAACATTTATGAAAGGCATAACAAAACAATAGAAACAAGATTCCAGCATGCAAGTGTCCTATTTACACAAAGCGGTGAGGTAAGCGTATCTCATTATGAAACTACTACAGTAATACATGAGGAAAGCACTGCCCTGTGACTACATTCACAAAATGGAAAGATATAAAGAAGCAGCCTCTCTTACCTTCGGATTTCAACTTTGTTAAGACAAAGATCAAGTAGTTGTTGAAGTCAGGATAATGATTCAGCTGCTCAAGTTTCTTAAAGTCAGTGGTGTTAAGGAGAACATTGGAAGAACTGAACAGAAAAAAAAACACAAGTGATGTTTCACAGACTGAATCAGACAAAAATTAATAGACTTGAGTGGTGCTTATTACTCTCCAGTAAGGTGCCTGTGTGTACTATTCACCATGCAGTGCTGTGCAGTGAATGTCATGTGACTATATGCAATCTAGGTGGGAAACTTAAAATATTACACACTAAACAAGAAAATGGATGTCTCTAAAAAGGCTAAAAATGTGTCTGCAATAGATCAATTACACAGTGATGGAGGTAAGCTCTTCTGTACATCCTGCAACGATCACTACCAAGAATCAGCTGTCGACAGGCATTTAGATTCAAGTATTCACCGAAAGAGAAGAAATCCTGAGCAGTATTACTGCTTTACTTGCAAAGAAACAAAAAAAAGTGACTTCCACATTCCAAAAATCCATTGAAAACCGTGACGCACGGAACACATTACATTTGGACCGGACAGAGGCGTTTGTTTGCGCAAATATCCCTCCTGAAAAACTGGACAACCAAATGTTATGTAAATTCTTCAGTCTGAGTGTAGCAAATGGTGGACTGACTCCATCAGCCCAGCTGAGACATGAATACTGACCTAAAGATGCAGAGTATCATAAGCAGGAGATTATGGAATTGGTAAAACAGTCTGGTTGCTTGTCAGTGATCACTGACGATCACTATGTTTTACACATTGTATTTGTTTTTCCAAGACCTAAATGGTGATGATGCACCTGACGTACTAGAACTGAAAGCTGTCTTTGCAGATACATTTTACCTACAGACTGTTAATTACATCACCGTTTCACAAGCTAACTGTAAAGTGTTTGAATAACTTTGACGTTGATTTTGATGGTGTCAATGCATGTATGTCTATATTTGATGTTTAAAAAAATAATAATTTGTATGTATAATTAATAAAATAGTTCCGTGCACATTCCGCGAAATACTACACTTTACCCATGACACTGCCGTGAATTTTAAAGAAAATGTCAGATTTTCACAGGGCCTTACACAAGTTGGCAAGTTAGATGTTTTGTGCAATGAACGATTTATCTCCAGGTCTTCGCACTCGCTTTTGTAAGTTTGCAAGTTCTATAGTAAGCATAGTAAATTCAATAATAATGAACATGCCAATCATACAGAGTAAAATTCTTGTGTTAGGTACAAGACAATGCGTTCACAATGTAGGCCGAGGTGAACAAGTCCCTGCATACATCGCCACACTACAGGCGAATGTAACTGGTTATCATTGACATAGTGTATGCCAACAACGGCATCAAGAAAAATAAATACAGTCAAACTAAATAGCCTTGATAATGTCTATAGACAGTATTCATATCTACAGCGTCTAACATATTACTATTGCATTGATAGAGCATAAAACCGTCATGCAGGAGTGACTCACAGCATACCGATTGCAGAAACACAGCTATTCTGCCATCACCCAGCTTGTGTTTATTCGTGAAATTCTAAGCAACGCCGGGGAGAGTATACGCATTCCACACAGTCGTACGGGTATGATAATCCACAGAATAAATAAATAAATAATATAATATATATTTTATGATCTTCAATACTGATGTGTTCAAAATATTCTGTTCCACTCGAATAAACAATATATATAAACCTGGTCCATGCAGGGTCCAATCGGTACCGGTAAAGTGTATATAATATATTATATATATATATATATATATATATATATATATATATATATATATATATATACATACATATATATATATTTTTAAAGTAACAATCCATCGCACATGCAGCACAGATCTGTTAAGAGGAGGCTAACCGCCACAAACCATTCAAAACATACGCAGGCAATATTTAGAAAAAGGCATGAAAAAAATATACAAAAAAATAACTTTAACTATGGTTTAAAAAAAAAACCAGCACACCCTGTTCAATTATTATTGGTGTCGAGCAACCCGCCGAGCAGAGCAGTATGGTTACTCTGCACCCCGGTTATATTACAAAACCTCAAATGATATACTCTGTACAACACGAGATTAAACCCCACACATCTCTTCCGATCGTCCCTGCTCTCATATTATTATCATTATTAAAAAGGATGCTTGCTGGACGGTTCGTTGTGTGGAGGTATCCGGAGACTGGGACTCTTTCAGAAGCTGTAGAATTTGCTGAAGTCCTTGCTCGTCTGGTTTCCACTCGTACTCCATCTTGGTTTGCTGCAATGAGATCAGACACAATACAATTCGGCATGAAAAAAAAACAACAGATGACCTTCAATTAACACGGAAATCGGTGCTCCTAGCTCTAAAGTACCCCGCCAGACAGGCAGCCACACACATAGCAGCTATACACACACCTGTGTTTTGTTGTTTAGTGAATGTTATAAGCTAAATTGTACAGGCCTGAAATCGCACCAACACTCAGCTTTGCAATAAGATCCGATCAGACAGTCATGGCGCATTTACAATCCTGCCCTAAAACCTGCACACGATTTCCGCTGGGTCCTAGCGCACATCTAATTTCTAAACATGGGCAGGTTATTGCGAAATATAATACTGCTACGTACTGACCCTTGAATTTAGAAACACCAACCAAGGAGAGAACTTTGATTTCAAAACGTTGAACAAGTTCCTTAATTGTTGTAAATACCCCAGTGTAGTTTGATACTACAGCAGTCTTAAAAAAACAAATACGGGGTGTTACAAAAATTAATAATATTTTTTACAGATCAGCTATAGACTTAATCCAAAATCTGTCAGTCAATCATGAAAACGGCTGCAGCAGAACAAGGAAAAACAACAGACCTGTACCCACTCGCAAGACATGCTGTGTCACTGGCAGAAAACAATGGCTCAGCCTGCGAAAAATATGCAGACAGACTCCGCTTAGTATGATCCACTATGCAGCATGCTGAACTGAAGACAGTATGCTACATCAACAACAACAAACACAAACTCAAATAACAATGCACTGACTAGTATAATACGAATGTCACCTCTGATACAAACGTTTGTAAGCCTACAATACAATGCATTTGTGGTTGTCCTGTAAAGAGGAGGTATACTATATTAATGAAAAATGTAATATTGAAATAGGTTTTTTAATGCACGTTTCTGTAATTGATAAAAAAAGTCTTTGCTAAGCATATATTTTTATAATATAGTACTGCTTTTTCAGTTCAAATAGTTAAAAATAACAAACTACTCAACTGTTGTCTGGGAGCAAGAGGAAACATAATCAGACACATGCAATCTGAACCACTTGTAATTAAAATGGTGGATAAAACCAATCATCACAGCTACATTCCTCATTAAAACGCTGTTGCACTGCTGCTCTAGTTATGCATAATTCAATTTCACAGAACAGCAACTGACATTTTACCAAGATCATTTGAAACTTGAAAGAATATCTGTTGTCTACATATAAGAGAATAAGTAATCTGCCAGGGCAGTAACTGTTTTTGTTAATGGATACATACTGTAACCATGAGAACATGGGTGAAAGTGATGCGCACAAGATCTTTACACCAAAATGCAATTTGCAATTTGCATTGTTTTGTATCAGAGTTTTGCTGCTACTCGTACTTTAAATGCTTAAATGAACCGCAAGAGTTTCTTGCTACTAAGTTATATTACCAGCTTGGTTCTCTTTTCACATGCAAAACAATGAAGCAAATTGCATTTTGATGTAAATACCTTGGCTATCCAGGCACTGAGTGTTTATTTACAATGTAAAGTGTTCAAGTAACTATCTACTGTTCAAACACTGATCAAGTACTGATCAATTCCTATGACCCAACCTAATTAAGATAGGAACTTCACATGCTGTGTATGTACTGTATAATTAACATCTATTAAAAAAACAGAAAACCAGTGACTGAACAAGACTTGAACTCAAAACATGAAACTATGGTGCCTTTGATGAAAGTTTTTAATGAAAAAGAAACTTAAATTATTCTGAATTAAAATTCCACGACCAATCTCGAGGGTGAGAATTGAAGCATGGAAACTGATTCTTAATTCTTTATTCCCTATCAGGATTTTTATTGCCAGGTTTTAATTTAGTTTTGATGCTCCTAATAGCACCAGTTAAATGTTGCATTATGAAAGGGTGCGAACATTATAATGTTCCTAAATATACTTCAATGCATTATAGAGAATAGATATCTGATAATGGTCCATGTCTGGCAGGTAAACAGGTCAATTAAGTATGGCCTCAGGCATGCATAAATGTCCCTCGTCTGAAAGCAGCACATCAAAAATGACTTGATTTGATGATACTACATCATATTTTATTGAGTTTTAATTAAACTCTTTGAACAATTTCCCTACGACTTTAAACACATGTTCCATTTGGATAAGGAAATCCCAGATGCATGCATACTACTTTTTGCACCGATGGCATTTGGAATAAATGTATCTTTTTCACATTCAAGGCACTCCATTCAGAAGAAGACGGTTATCACTTGGGAACAGGACAATACTGTGGACAGGAGGAGGGAAGCAGTCCTAACTGGTTACTGTATTAACGTAACATGAAGCGTGGAATCCAAATGCACAGGGAAACAAAGGTGTAGTTTCCTTTACAAAGACAAGAGACCTCACTGTATTCCAGTTAAACTAAAGTATTTCTATCTAGGGTTACATCTTGCAGGGTCTATTGTTGAGGTGCTTTATAATCTTTATTTTTATATAGCACCTTTCATAGTGGACCACCATCACAAGATACTAGGGTGTGTGAACTATGCAGAGTCACTTACAACAACGTCTCATCCAAAAGACAGAGCACAAGGAGGTTAAGTGACTTGCTCAGGGTCACACAATGAGACAGTGCCTGAGCTGGGATTTGAACTGGTTATAAGCCTGGTTCTTTAACCACTGGACCACACAGCCTCCTACCAATCTACATCTGTTCAGCTTTACTTTTAACCACAGAATAACACATACGTTCAATTAGAAGTACTTGGCCAGGTACAGATGTTTTTTTGGGGAGGATTTGTTTTTCATTTAACCCATCATTATTCAAATATCAGTATCTTCAAATATATGTTTTAATACACAGGAATCCCCACAAGTATGATGGTACCCCCACAAGAATAAAAGGAATGTTTATGTTCCTGCTAATATAAACAACATTCATGAGTACTGGTAAACTGCTTTGATGAACAAACTACATTTCATTTATGACAAAATGTTTACAGCATGTCCCAGTTGTTTGCATTAAATGGGCATTTGATTGCTCTATAGTATGTTTCTCCCCTTCTTTTCAATAAAAGTAATCCAATGCTAATTTCTTTAACTTGCTATTAGCAGCACTTGGTGCCATTTTGATCTGCTAACGACATAATGATTTTCTTTCTGAAGGTCAGGGCTTGCTATCTGATAATGGATTCCTGTCCTCCCAGTTAAGCTCGAGCATGATAAGCTCAATTATTGTCATTTCTTTTTTTGCACCAAGAGCCTACTCTCTGATTAGGTGTATATTTGATATTCACTTACTGTACATAAAACAGTCTGCACGATCCCATCAGCCAAACATGTTCGAGATAAAACCCTGATTTATATAAATAAATTACAACGCAATGCAGGGTTGCTTGTATCTGAATTACAGTAGGTCAAAATCTAGGCTATAAGCCAAAATTATCCCACAAATTAGGCCTTGGTGATGAAGCTTTCCCTGCCCACTGGGGATACTCTTCCTTTTAACAAGCCTCTGCCTGGCTGAAAGCACTTTCAAGCCATCTACTTATGACAACACAATTAATGTTAATTGGCTTTTAGTCTCCTAATTTGGTTTGTATTGTTCAGCTGATGGTAGTATTAAGCAATACCTCCTAAGCAAGTCTTGCTCCAGTCATTACTTTTTAAAATGTTTTTGAATAGAAGAAATGGAATGGTCTATTAGCAGACCATGTCCTAAAATAAATGCCCAATTACAAAAACACTGATCGATCCACATTTTCCATAATGGAAATTTGTACAGGAAAATAAAATATCCATATACTTTATCTAGTGACTCTATCAGTCAATTTAAAACATACAGTTTATCCAGTTCCAAAGCTATTCATCTTTTCTCTATAGCTGCCTCTACCCAGTGCTGTATTTGTTCGGAGCTGGCCGTGTTATGTGATCACTACTCGTTTACATGCACAAGGAATCAATACTTTTGTAATTGATTCTTGTAACCCTCTAAGGTCGCACAAATACAAATCATACTAACTTTTTTATTTTTGCAATGAGCCGCATGACACAGGGTTTAAAATTTACTGACAGGTTGGATCTGGTCATTCAAATGGTCAGCTTCCTCGAGATACTTCAGTAACTCTCAAATGTATTTTAAGAATAAATCCTTTGAACGTCCGTTCAATTCTGTGTGTACCTTAAGGTGTTATGCCAAACTCAATTAGGTTTAGAGGAATCATGGCTTCTTAGCCAATTTGACACTCCCAACCTAAACAAAAACTAACCAACCAGCTCAAAACTGTTTTACATACAGTATAGGATTCTGGAATCGACTCCTCAAAAAGGAATATGTAATTTTGATTCTTAAATTAATTTCTAATAACCTAGTCTAGGCCTATATTAAATCATGGTTATGTGTTCTGCCATACCTACCGTGGCAATGGTTATGGCAGCCCCATCATGCTGACATTATCTACCCTGTTCAATTCATAAGCTCCTCGATCGGCACCCTGCTTGTGTAACGGGCAGGGTTGAGTGATACACGGCTGTTATCAATTCTGACCCCTGTCGGTGAGATGAGACGAGGTTAAAATCTCTTAAAACCACGAATACAGACGAGTCCGACGCGCTGCGCAAGGTCGCCTGTTCTTGCCTAGCCTTCGCCCTGTTATACTTGACAAAACCCTGCTTTAGGAACTACAGAATTGCCTATAACTATTAATTGAGTACAAAATTGAATCACAATTGCACTTTAGCTACTTAACGAAAATACCATCATTACTTTTTACCTCTTTTGAATAAAATGACAATGCCTGGACTAAAAAGGCCTATTAATAGAAACAATTCTAGTAAACTAGTCAGTAATAGAGTTATGTGAGAATGAGCATATGTGTATGGCTTACCACATACTTGCTAACATTTGGAAACTGTTCAACGTGACGCTCGTCCCGGGGAGGTGGGGATGTTATACGCACCACACACATAGAAGGGGTCATATGCAAAAAACACTATCATACAATAATAGACGTATCCCCTCAACTCAACACCGCACGACAGCATGACAGTAAACATGCGTTCTTACCTTTGTATACCGGTAATTAGTGATCAGCAGATGTATAAGCTCGGTTTTAGCCGCACGAAGACTACTCTGCTGATTTTTTTTTTTCTATGTGTAAATATCGCGACTTTCTATCTATGCATTGGGACACGGGACATTTGCTAGGAAATCGGGACTGTCCCGACCATATAGGGACTGTGGGCATGTATGCTACCGTATAGCGACACACAAGTGTGTAAACAGTTTACTTCTACTTGTGCTGATATTCAGTCAATAACAACCTGATAACACTAGTAGGAATAACACATCTGTTCCACAAGGTCTAGCAGCCTGCAATGTTGTACGCAATTCCTCGCTGCCTTATTGTCATAAAAATTGCACTAACCTCTCCTCTATCTCACGTGATTCAATTCCAAGCCTATTTTACTAGAGCCTCTGGTGGCCACGCGATAATATTACTTCAATGTGACTGTTCTGGAAGACGCTGTCATTTTATTATTATTATTATTATTTTTTAAATAACAAAATGTGTATGAGGTACCATTAAATTCCATCCTCAAAGGTTTCATTTAAATTCAGATTATGTTAAGGTAAGAAAATGCCTCGTTTGTGTTGCCAAGCAACAATATGCATTATATTTTTTGCTATCTGCTGAATGAAAACGTGGCATACTATATATAGGCCCTACTTCCTAAAAGAAGAAAGAAACGGGATGCTTAACGTGCAGCTACAACACAGAATTAATTACTTACCTGTATATTATTTTTTTTGATACACGCAACAACTGGAAATGTAAACAGTTACACTTACCCAAACCATCACAAAGAATGTGACCCCAAGTGAAAACGTCCACAAGAAGTTAATTAGGTTTATACTGAGATGCTGTGTCTTTTCCCCTTGGTAGAAATTGCTGAAACGAAAATTTGTGGAGCTCTCTTATCTAGCGCTGGATCTGGTTGGACAGAATCTCGAAAACTTGTGAGGTGACAGCGTTACCAGGACAACCACATCCTGACATTTTACAGCGGTTTCCCAACGTCATTGCAGCTTCGTGCTTTGGCCAGTTTTATTTGTGTGCATTTTACAATCTCAAAATATGCATTATATTTATAGCAATTATAATTTTTGATTTTATTATTATTATTATTATTATTATTATTATTATTATTATTATTATTATTATTATTTTAGTCTTTGCATGAATTATGTGTTTTCTGTAAAATGTCTAAGCATTTTAACAAGACAAAGGTCTTACCAATTCCTTCAACCACCCGTCAACGGTTCTATCAATCAAATAGCAGAGCAAAACAAAACAAAAAACATTCTCTGCATAGTTTATGTCAAGAACAATCCACAGCAATGTGTTTCATTTCAAGCAAAGTATTTAAGTGATGATCTTTTTAGAAAAACAATCAGTATATGTCAAACTGAATGGGCATTCCAAATGTAACAGAGCACTGATTAACTAGCCAAAAAAAAAAAGAGAAGAGGACGGGTAGCCATTATTCACAGGCAGGAATAAAAATACAACAATACATTTATTTCAAGGGCTTGTAATTAGTTGTAAATTGTATAGTGTACTTTGTATGACCCCGTTGTTAAATTAAATTAATACAAATACAATCCTGAAGTCAAGACAATTATTGTAAGGCTCTGGGTGATCCTCTTCTTGTGAACTTTGAACATTTTGTATTAATGTTTTATCCAGAATGTTTTTTTTTTTTTTTTTTTTTTTAAACTAGAAGAGTCATATCTTGCCAAGTACCACTGTGGGATTTGTGGACAATTCATCAAGCAGTTAAAAATAACAACCACACAAGTATGAGACTATTTTGCACTGCATAGGCCTATGATGCATTTGTTAGATCTGCTCTGATTTAGTATTCTTGTAGATTCTCTTCACTGAATTATCTGTGACAGGCACAGGGAGTATGCTTCATATTTCTATGGCATGCAAAAGTTATTACACCTAGTTTAGAAATCCAATCAAATCCACCCCAGCACTTCATTCTGTTCCCATTATAAGATGTGGGATATGGCAGCACTCATTGTATTAATGAGATTGAAACGACCCTTTCTTCTGGAGTGCTGATATTCATTCTACAGGATATCACGATTTGAATAGTGCAAGTCAACTCAAAATGAGCTCAACCACCACCGCAGTGCAGTGCTGAAGCTGTATTTAACTAGATACCTTTTTCAGTATGTACTTAAATACTTTCTCTGGTTCCTTAGAAACAGCTTCTCAAGATCCTTTCTGACCTGTTAATTTTGACTGTTTTGCTGACAGCCTGGATCTGTACAGTGCTGTAAAACTGTCTCTGTGTCTCACGGGCCTGATCTGTACAATATATTATTTGCTTAATCCGTCAACAAGCCAGCCACTCTCTGGTTCACTTGCCAGCTTTTTGGCCTCCTTGATTGGCTCTAGACACTTCAGTAGCACAGATTAAGTGGCAGGTTTAAGAAACCTGCTCAACAGCTTGTGTTCCCGATGATGGAACAGCAAGGTTTTTGAACGCAGACCAAAGTAGATGCTGGTGTTATTGCAGTACGTGCCTCAACTGTTAACTGTATCTCTAGTGTACTGTGCTACAGCCTGCACGTTTTGTTATTTTAATGCTGAAAACCTCTCTGATTACCAAACCAGCTTTAGAAGCCATGGCCCAATAGATTGTACCTGCTGTCAATGTATTGTTTAACTGTTCTAAAACTGTCAGTTATTTTGTAATTAAATTGTAGCTATTCTTTTAACTAATACACTTATTGATCATTGGTTAAGAACAGCTACACGACATAGCCATGTTTGTTTTTTTGCCACCAAATTACAGGAATGAAAAGTGGATGTCTCCCACTGATTACAACAGCATATGTTGTGTAACTAGAAATAACCTTTAGCAGCATGGCCAATTTGTATAATAACAAACTGACTCTCATTGCCACTATGTCACCACCCAACAGACTGGAAAAGAAGACACCTGCCACGTAATCCTAATTCCTCTTTGCAGCTATCAATCAGATAATGCTGTAGGGTGAAGGCAGTTCATTTACACACATTCTCTTAATAAGTGAGGCACAAATCAATACATGCATGCTTGTGCATCTTATTTGAATACATTCATCACTACCATGTGTAGCTGACTGAGAGTGGGATAGTTCTTGTTTATTTTTTGTAGAAGGTACTTTTCTGTTTTCTTGAGTTTTTGTCAATCCTCCATGACCAATCACTAGTCGATTATCTCTAGGGAAAAACACTGGCTTCGACAGAGGCGCAACTTGAAACACCTGTGTGATTGCCCTTCCCAAGATGGCCGCCTCAAGCCAACTTTATACTTGTATGCTCCAACTTGGTGCAGACCTGCGGGATGATAGCTCTAGTGTCAACACCTGACGGGAGGCCAGATTTTACCAGACCTTTTTACCTTCACCCTGCCAGTTATAATTTTGAAGATAACAAACTAAGGAAAATCAAAAGCTAATCTAAACAATTGACCATTGCTGTATTAAAGTTTATCTTGAATGAGGAAAGGTGGCAACTATTAAGAAAAAGCAAAAATAAGTTTATAGTTTCATTTCTTTGAAAAAAAATGGTTAAAAAATAGTCAAAACTGAATTATTAACAAAAAAAAAAAGATTACGCGTGATGTATGATCCCAGTGTAGAGAAAGGACACGATGATTAAATTGAACTTGGTCAATTGCCAGCATGTGTTGTATGCAATGGCAACAGTAAGCTGTATTGAGTTTCACTGAAGGAATGTTATTGATGGGGAGTCTCACAAACATTCAGTTTCAGCTATTAGCAGCTATTAAAACACACCCACTACCCACACTTTACATTTCTCAACTTTAAATGATACATTTCCTTGCTTTAACTCACTGACTGTGTAATAATTAATTTTCTTATAAAAAGATTTGCAGGACAAGGCTAATGATTTTTTTATAACCCCCAAACTGTTGTAATAAAAGAATAATAAAATAGAAAACGTGTGTGTTGGCCTGAAAATAGCTGCAGTTTCCAGTACTGGTGTATCATTGTATTTTAATTAAAAAAAAGATCTAGGAGTTCGCCTATAGTTGGTATTGCATTTCATATTGGAATCCCTTTAATCACATTCATCATTAGAGTCCTGCTTTGGAATGTAAATGCAAGGTTCTTAAATTAGTTTTATTATTGCTTTTCCCAGTAGTGAGAACATGAATTGCTATATGTTGAGTATTGAATAAGCTGCTTCACCAGTACTGGTGCTGTTTGTATTTCCATGTCCTGCATGGCTGCTTACTGAACTCAGAAATAGCACACAAGAAAACTATTCTTAATGAACTTAATGAACCTGGCAAACAATACTAAACCACACAATCTTAGAGAAATTATAAATCCTCTGACATGTTCATATATGAACTTGACATAAAGAAGTTTTAGTTTCAAAACTAAGGATTCAGGTTTAATAACCAAATATTGGAAATATGACCAGTATATCTATAGTAGATTAAATGTATTTTTCATATGCTTTTTAACAGTTAATGTCCAATTTCTGCAATAAATTTCAACTTTCTGGGATGTATTATATTACCTATATCTTTCTGGGCTCAGTACATCAAATGAAGTTATTGTTCTCTCTGAAATATTAATCAAGACAGCACACTGTATATACAGAATACTGCAGTTAATCAAACTATGCAGGAATGCAACAGTTGGTGCCTTGCTGAGTGTCAGTGCAATTTGCCGATCCAGCACTATTAAAGGAACGGTCCCCTGGGATACATTCCAAAAGTTGTATCTTCAGACCTCCATTGGATGAACTCCATAACAGAAGATAAATATGTATCATGCCATAAATATTGCAGACTTGCACTGCTGTGGCTACAGCAAATTAACACCAGCTTTTGATTAATATCATAAAATGTGTGCACACAAATATAAAGGCTTTATGATTTCTTGGGAAGGTACTAAAGCATTAACAAAGAAAGCAGGATTTTCTTTTCCCCGTGGATTAAGAATCCATTCCTTTATGAACCCCAATACCCTTCACTTCCTATTATCAGAAGGAGTTTCCATTAAAGGGATCCTTTATATTATCTGCATAAAAAAAACAAAAAACCTCCTAACAACTCACTTCTGAAATGATGCGGGGAAGTATATAAATGACGCACACATATTTGGCTTCAGTGCAGAGTGCAACACTTCTATGCTTCCCCACTTCAGCTTTTGGAAGTGCTGTTTTTGCTGGATTTATTTAAGTAAACACAATGAAGCTGATCATGTTCTAAACAGAAACTACAGAATAGTTTTGTATCCCTTAAACTGAGCAGTCTCCTCCTCCAGGTTGGCACATGTGTTTAAACAATGCCTGGCAAGTTATCTTTTGGTTCCAGAGCCTGTTGTTGGGGGTCCTTGCTTTGCTAGCAGGGAAGTTATGAACAGGCAGGTCCCTGTAGTACCACTGTGACCAAGTAGTTCTTCATCTCTTCTGTTTGTGGATTATCAAAGGATAACTGGACTGGTAGCTTTCATTGAGATGGGCTCACGTTTTGAAATTGTGTTTAAAACTCTCAGCAAACCTATTCCAGAGAACAGACACAGAAAACGGGATGAGTGTTTGGAAAACACTACACCATTGGCATATTAAACAAATCTGAAGTAGGGATTTAAATCTCCCGGAACACAGATGTCAGCCCTTGATGCGATAGCTCTCTTTCACTGGGACACCCCTAATTAGATAGACTCACATTACACACCAGTGGTCAGGTAATCCCTGCTAATCTGCACTGGGGCTTGTTATTGATGCCTGCCCTGGTAAGCAGCATCACATGTGAACCTACACCTGCTTAAGTGTGCTCTTATGTCACTGCTACAGATAAAGGGCATTGCTTGTGTTGTCGGGTCAATACTGTTTAGTAATCACATGTCAAATCTAAATCAAATAGACCCCAGGTAATGTTACAATGACTTTGTAACTTGGTATTCTGTAACATGCTGACTTATTGTCTGAAACACACAGAGAGTAACTTTACACTCTTGAAAACAAGCATTACCTTGCCACCAACTAAATATTAGGTTAATAATGCAATAGTGAAACATTAGATTAAACTGTTAATTCACAACAACACAGCACAATGTTTGCCACATGCATTTCCCAGATGAAAAGAAAAAAGAATGGATAGACAGGTTAACAAAACCAGCTGTACAGCTGAGCCACGTGCCAGCAACCCGACATGGACCCTTTACTGGCCTGCTTTGTAAAAAGTATGAAACTACCTAACTTCCTCATGTTATATGTGGTGTGCTATTGTTGGTGTATGTATTGGTGCACAGGTGGTTTAAAATACATATTTGAATTTAGGCACAGGGATTGCACAATCACTTCACATGCAGAGTAAAGTGTGTATTTGTGTGTGGGCACGGGGATTGCACAAATTAGTTCACGTGCTGGGATCCAAGTGAATGATTAATTAGTAATTGAACCCTGGCACAGCTGTAGTATATATAGATGCACAAATCACTTGGGGTTGGGTGTTCGTGAGCGGAGAATGGGAGAAAGAGGAGCTTTGGTTTCATTTGTGGTCTGACTTCACCCCGTGTCCACATCCAAATACACACTTTAAATCACCAATGAACCAATACATACACCAACAACAACACGCCACATACAACATAAAACACAAAAATACGCACTGGGGTAGGGCACCCCGCCACAGCACCCACCCACAATTTCTATTGCAGCCCATGGCTGAGGGTGATTTCACAGGTCACTGTGAAGGTACCATCGATCACAGCATCACAACACATCTTTAAGACCCAGTGCCATCTAGTGATCCTCTACTGTGGGTCAAGTCTCCTTTTGTATTGCTGGCTAATACATAGCTGTACACTAGATGGTGCAATTAACTCTGCTTGATCTAGTCTGTGTTACACGTGTCTATGGCAGACAACAAGAACTGGAGAACAGCTGTATCAAAAAGTAAAAACACACACAGTATTGACAATATCTGAGGACCACCCAGAATAACTTAAAACATTACATGAAATAAAGAAAATGTTATTTTAATACATTTTACCTACAAAAAAACCCTTGGCATGTGTGTGTGTGTGTGTGTGTGTGTGTGTGTGTGAGTGTGTGTGTGTGTGTGTGTGTGTGTGTGTGTGTGTGTGTGTGTGTGTGTGTGTGTGTGTGTGTGTGTGTGTGTGTGTGTGTGTGTGTGTGTGTGTGTGTGTGTGTGTGTGTGTGTGTGTGTGTGTGTGTGTGTGTGTGTGTGTGTGTGTGTGTGTGTGTGTGTGTGTGTGTGTGTGTGTGTGTGTGTGTGTGTGTGTGTGTGTGTGTGTGTGTGTGTGTGTGTGTGTGTGTGTGTGTGTGTGTGTGTGTGTGAGTGTGTGTGTGTGTGTGTGTGTGTGTGTGTGTGTGTGTGTGTGTGTGTGTGTGTGTGTGATGCACTAGGGGATCTTTGTGATGAAAGGCTCTATAGAAATGGGAATTGATGCCCTTGTTGATGTTGTTGCTGTTGCGTTATGTGCCTCGCCCCCTCACAAGTATACTCTGCTGGAACAATAACATGTTTAATTGTATCACAAAGAGCTAGTATTGCAGATGTGCTGATGCCAGCTTGTTGGAAAGGCATGTGTAGGCTTTGGGGGGAAGGCATGTGTAGTCATTGAAGTTGTTAGTTTGCTGCTGAGTAGTCAATATTTCTTTGGATCACACTGTGTGACAGATGATCGCCATTATGGTGCATGGTGCACTGTGCAGGGATGTCACAAAGGGCTTATGATGCAGTAGATTAATGGAACAGGGTGAAAGTCTTAAAGCTGCAGTGTCCCTCCCTTGGTGCCTGTCTCGTGCATCATTCTATAATTCAGAGATCCGTGGTTTGAGTAGCTTGCCACAACATCACTTTATCATGTAGCTATTTGTAGCTTGTTATAGGGACCCTGTTTCAATTTTATGATATTTCTCATGTACTGATTTAACAATAAAGACCTATTATATGTAAGATCTGATATTTTCAAAATGGGCTTATAATGTTGCATCGTTCTTTCTCCTATATTGATAAAAGCTATTTTTAGATCTCACACGTATTGTCTGTGTTTTAAATCTATGTTTCACTTTTTATTCATTATAACATTCTTTACTCCTTCCACAGCTGCACTTTACCAGTTGCAACCAACAGAAATACTACAAGAAACAGGTTTATTTCAATGGCAAATGGCAACGTTTCTGTGAGAAGTCTGTTCAATGGTGAAACAAGTTTTGATCCATGTTCCTGTATCACTGGGTGATGTGTGGACTCCCCCGGGTTGATAAAGTGTGCAGGGTCCCATGAAGAGGAATGTGCATGTATTTTGCTCATATGAAACATTAACCTTGCAGAGGTGTGAATGTAGCTACAGTGCCGTAGTTACAGTACAGCAGAACATCAAGCATGGAAGAGTTTGTAATTAGAAAAAGGGAAATGTTTCAGTAGTATTTTGGAGCAGCCTTTAGCAATACTGGTATAGGGTTTAATACAGAAAACAGACCAAAGCAGATTCCTCTGCAAGATAGACATCTATTGTCATGAATAAGCCATTGAAGAGGTTGTAAATGCTATTTTCTTTAATACCACTTGCACCCCCTGGTGGTACAGAAATAACAGTGCTCTCTTTTAATGTGTTCTTTCCTTTAAACCCTATTTCGTACAATGATGTTCATACAAGGCACTGCTTTGTCTGAGGTCCACCACAATGACCTACAACAAGCAGTGCCAGTGGGACCTGCCCCCACATTACAAGCGCGCCTCAAGCCTGCACAGCTCTGTTACAGTTCACCACAGGATTTGTACATGCTCATTCTGCAGTGTCCCCATGCTTTTCTACAGTTCTACTATTCAATGTTTTGCCATGTTTTTACACATTACATACTTTACCATACTTTGACTATGGTAAACTTTTATAAGGTTAGAGGGACACCACCAAGTCAAGTGAAGCAGTTCAGTCAATATGCCTGCAAAGTTACCCTGTTTGTATTGTGCCAGGTTACACTGCAGTGCAGTAGTCACTGGTGCTGCCCTGCCACTGTAATGGTATGTTCATGTATGTTATTCATAATGACAAGGGATTGTTCAGAACTGGGCTCAAGTTTGCTCTGAGACAGTGTCCATGGTGACTTTATTAAACATGCCATTATTTATTGCATTTATGTAGTGCTTTTTAAATAAAAGTGTCACAAAGCATTGTACAGTACATAGCAGAAAAAAAGAACAAACCACAATACACTTGTGTAGCATGTCACACATACAACTGCTACAATAAGACTATTTAAATAACACATTTAAATAACAGTATACACTTAATGCAAAAGCAGCAATTTTTTTTAGTCTTGACTTGAAAACCGTAACAGTCCCAGCTTCCCTGACAAACGAAGGCAGAGCATACCATAATTTAGGAGCTCTACAAGAAAAAGCCCTGCCTCCTCCTGCGTTGCTTTTGTTAACCCTTGGAATACCTAGCAGCCCCGCATCCTGTGATCTCAGATCTCAGTAACACCTACAAATAACTTCAGGGGCTTGTAAGTTAACAGCAACATCTTAAAATAAATTCTATACTACACAGGGTAAAGAGGCCAAAACAGTGGTAATATGTTCACGTTTCTTGGTTTTAGACAGAATTCTAGCACCAGTATTCTGAACAAGCTACAAGCGGGATACCACACATTTTGGGACACCAGAAAAAAAAAAAAGTGCATTACAATAATCAATTCTAGATGAAACAAAGGCATGCATTAGTCTCTCATCATCAGGTATGGAAATGATTGGTCTAAGTTTGGTTATATTTCTCAAATGGTAAAAAGATACTTTAGTAACTTCCTTAATATGAGTCTCAAATGATAGATCAGGATCACATATTCCCAAAACAGTAATACATGATAATTATGGGGTAATAAATAAGACAACAAATTATTATTATAAGTGTCCCTTAACTACTCCAGTTGAATACTAGAGGTCACCTATGAACCTAATAAATACAAACCATATTACAACAGGAACATCCCCTCCCATTTCTGCTCTCTTTGCCATGGAAACTCACACATTTCAATAATTAACTGTTTAAATGTAACAATAATTGAATAATTGAAGTAAGGAGTTTTTGTTTCAACTGCTGGCAATGCAGAGTAGGTGTCCACTAGATAGTACTGTCTCTTTCTACTTTAAATACAATGATCTAGCCTGTGTTGTATATGTCTATGAAAGACAACTACCACAAAAGAGCAGCTTCTGAACTCAAAGCACCTTGGAACAGCCCACTTTCGAAAAGTAAAAAAAAAACTAAATTATTGCAATAAAAAACATTTAGGCTATGTGTGAACCAGCAACCTTGTGCACCGCAAGCAAACGCCTGCATTTGGGGTTTTAGAGCTTTTAACTTCATCTCATCTCACTGACAGGGGACAGAATCCGTAAAAGCAATGTATCACAGAACACTGTCCCGCTGCACTGGCAAAGCAATGCATTGATAAAACCTGACACAAAATAAAAACAAGATTTTATTATTCGCCTTTTTTTATCTTATAGAAATACCTTTGAAAGAAAGTTTATTTAAAAAAACAGTGTGATCTATCCTTAAATAATTACAGTTATTTGGGCCTGTCTAAAACCCTTTAACACTTTTTACACTTTCATTCCAAACTACTGTGCAATTAAAGCATCAAGGGGCTGTTGTAAGGCTACATGCAAAGAACTTTTCAGCTGCAAAATACCTATATGAGGCCAAAAAACATGTTTAGCTGGCATAAAGTGGGACTTTAGCAGTCACTCAAAATGTGACATATGTAAAGAATGTTTTTTACCTGGCGTTCTGCACCCACTATCAAATTAGCACTTTGCCATCATTAATCCATTTAAATTATATTGAAATGTATTCAAATGAAGAAAAGAGCATGGATTTGGGCGGGATCTGGATACTAAGCGAGCGCAAATATTATAATGTGATGTATGGATTTTGCCTTGCACTTGGGCAATTGCTGACCCTCTAAAAACTTTACATCTCCTCTGACAAGGTGCAAACCATTGTAGAAGTGAGTAATTGTGAGCTGTATAAAAGCACACACCTTCAAAGACCTGGCACTGGCCTCAGGATGCTTTAATAGTTGTGCTCCAATAATCTCATACAGCGCCTACTGCTCTCTGTACTCTTAACTCAGGATGGTTTGTGTGGTAATGGTTGGCTGTTGTTGAGGACAGGCAGGAAAACCTTCAGAGAAGGGCAAAACAGAGAAGACCCACATATTCAAACCCAGGGTCACTTTGTTTGGGATGGATTCTGCAGCTGTGTCAGCTGTGATGTGGATGGTGGCCCTCGTCCTGTTCCTTCTGCAGGCTTGTGCTGCATTGTGAGTTCCGCATTTGTTCGCCGCTACCTTTTCATCACCTGGTTGACTGCCCTCCTGCTAACACAGACAGCATTAACTTTCTCCACTAGAGGACAATATTGTCCTCTTTAGTAGCATAACTCTTGTTGGCTGAGGCTTTTTCAAATAACAAAATTTCATGCTGAGTGACCTCAGCTGCAAACACTCTCAGCTCCTCCTCAAAAAAACGCTTCTTTTCTTTTCCATGCGCAAGAGGACTTTGCTGCCCTTCCTCTGATATATTTTTTTGTTTGGTTTGACTGTGGTGCTTCACAAATCTCATACAGCGCCTGCTGCTCTCTGTACTCCTAACTCACCTCACCACTGAGCTGTAGGTGCGGCCGCTAATAGCCCGATGCACAGGAGCTGCTCATTGCGACCCTCATTAACAAGATATTTGTGCGTGTTGAGTAATTTGCATTGCTCTTAAGCTTATATAGGCCGCAGTGCAAAATAATTGTCTGGCCACTTGGCAATCTGGATTTTGCAGCCGCGATTGTTTGCATTGCACCTACCTTTACATGAGACACTAACTATTCATGTGTAATTATTATTTATACTCAATCATCTTTCTCTACCTGTCTCTCTTTTTTTTTTTTTTAATCGCCAAGGCAAAAATGGGGAACTATTTCTGCTCAACAGCAAAGTTGTAGTTTTAATGCAGAAATCACTGACAGCAGTGATTGATGGTGTTTAACTGTGATGTAACAGAATGGAATGTAATGCACAGGCCATTTTTGAGAAAACACATTATTCACTATGACCTAGAGCTTGCAAATGATTTGTCATGAAGCTGAAACAAATCACAGAGTATCAATGTGTTTAAAAACATACAACAAAATTGTATTCAAAATAAAAACAAAAATGCCTCTATTAAAACAATAGCAATTTGAGAACCTGATTATAAATGGTGAAGCTGATGTTCATTTCCAGCATGTTTGTAATTGACACATCATTACCCATTGTTATTTACATAACAAAGCATGAATAAGGACTGGTGACAGCACACGACTACAGCTAGAGCCATTATCGACTCCACTATTGTACATTCCTCTTAAATATCCATGGGAGATGGTCAAGATTTTCTGATCCAATCTTATATTGATCAAACTCAATACACTTTACGATTGGTAGATTCTACTTTTACTGCTCCACCTCTGCAATTAAATCAATAGACTATCAAACAGAGGGAGCAACACAATCTCCTCTGCATTCTCTTGTCTCCCTTGTCCTGCATTGCTCTTTTGTGGAGGTAATTGGGTCTCTCCTCCGTGCCTTGGCTGGTTGACCATGCTCAAGTACTATACCATTGTTCAGGCTCCCCAGAGAGAGATTAGGTCAAACCTAGTGTGCTGTTATGTGCTAAAGATCAGCCTTTCTCATATAAACCCAGACATCACTTTCATCCTTGCATTTCATGAAGAACTGTAATACACCACTAGCACTTATTCACTGTCACTAGGAACGGTGTTTGTGTTGGTGTGTTAAACTGGACTTTTGGTTGCGGGTCAAACCCGTGGGATTTTTACAAACAAAGTGATACACGCCGCCGTATTCACTTCCATCATTTATTATTTACAGGTGTTTGCCATAAGGCTCTGGACATTGCATTTAACGTCAATAAACACCCTTGCACCTGTTCGTAATTGTCTGTGTGATTCTTACCTGCACTGCACTGCCCTCCCCTGTACCCACTCACCACTTTGCCACCCATGCATATCAATATTGCACTGTATAAGTGAAAACTTCAGGGAGATTAGAAAACTAGAGGAAATAATAGTCTTTTGAGTGAATAAAAGAACCAAGGTTTTTATGCAATTGAGGGAGACTGTTGTCTCCAAGTACACTAGATGTGGCCTGTAGCTAGAGCTACTGTATTGTATGACAGTGAGTGCTTTGGTATTTCTGTTTTTGAAGGTCATGCTTTTTATTCAAAAGGTCAGTTTAAGAGCTACTTCTGCTTTGATTACAAATATCTTTAAAAATACAGAGGGCAGTAAAAAGATGATGACAATGCATTGGAAAGCTTCTCGTTAAGCTAAGAAAGGACAGAAGGTACGTCTTTAATTGTTCATTGCTTCTTACATTCCCTCTCCAGCATTGTACGATCCAGGATGGCCTGTTGAATGGGACTGTCCTGTCAGGCTTGGCTCAGGGATAGACAATGTGATTGCATGAATCAACTTCACCCAGGTATTGGTATGACCCTATTGCAGGGCTCTAAAATGCAAATCTAGCACAGGCTCATCTGTTGTATTGGCTTGGCATCTCAGCCCATTAAATTGAATGGAGAGACAAGAGCTGGATGCGAGCTGCTAACCTCATGGTTTAAAGCAAACAAGCAAACTGTCCAGTCGAGAGGTAAGTACTGCTAACACATCCGTTGCTATGAGGAGATCCATTAAACTATGCAACAGCAAAATCAACGTGCTTTTATATAATGTTATAAAAAATACTTGGTAGTTTTCTAACAGTGGCACTTCATAAAGTACAGAATTGACTCAATGTGCCTCCTTGCACCCCTGTATCAGTATTATAATTATACCTGAACACACAATGTAGAGTGACCCTTTTAACAAGAGCTGCACAAGTACAGTCTTAGCCAGAACTGCAAAACTATGTGTAAACTTCAGAAAACAACACACCTCCCAGTCCCATTCCCACTCCTCCAAAGCCAAATCAACGTGTGTTTCTAAGAGAAATCAAGATGTCTATCTGGAGTTTCCTTATTTTTTCACAGGAAGGCAAAGGCTTGTTGACTTCCTCTCCCCTCCCTTCCTTCCTTCTTTCCGAAGGTACTCATCTGAAAAATGAGAACAAAGTGATTGTTCCTGTTCTCTTTCTTAAGTCGCTTGAAACAGTGTCCGTGCCTGTTGCTTTACTGCACTGAGATCTGAACGAGCAGCAGGCTGACAGAGAAGGGGAGCGCAGACACTGAGCAGGGGTGAGTCACGCTGGCGTGGGCTTCACTATGTACTTACACTAGCCTTCAATACAGACTCTTATCTGTCATAGATATCTCTGGCTTATTGGTATCCTTTTAATTCATATTATTTAACAATATAGCTGGTTTAAAATCTGTCAGACAGGAATGTATTTATAAAAGTTTCTCCCTTGTTAGTACAGTATGTGGACTTGCCTAGAACATGAGATAACAATACAGTAGTGACTATCATGTTGGTTTGGTAGATCATAAGCTTGTTCCCACTAAGATTTACTGGGAACAGACCCTTGTAGAAATGATGTGGTACAGCATTGACATGCACATTAAAAATGACAAACCATGGAAAACTGCAGGACAGCTATGGTCAAAGGTTTTGCATTACCCTTATAGAAGTAACACATTTTGCTTCATAAGGTCAAGTGAAACCTGCTGAATAATGTTACGCTAACATATTGAATTACATACCACTTAGTAGTTTTCCATATACTTAGCAAAAACTGACAATTGAAATATGTGACATTTGAAAATCTACATGAAATATTGTATTGCTATTATGGCTTACAGTAGACTTTTTCGATCCCATTTTATAGTTTCTTTGATTACATGAAAAGACCTAAATTATGTTAATATACATATATATCCTAAAATTCTAGGTGATGCAAACTTTTGGCCATAGCTGTAGAAAAACTGTAAAATTATTCTGCAGTTTTAAAGGCTAAAGGGGAGATTGAAGTTGAAACTGCCAGCATTTGTACTTTACACTATTGTAAAGAAACCTACAGCAACTCCAGACTACATACATGTAGACACAGATACTATAGGATTATTACCCATATGGGCGTATGTCATAGGAATTGCATATATATATATGTTTGTATATATATATGTTTATATATATATAAACACATACACACACCTGGAATTTTAGTTTTGGAGAACTGCTATACCAAGGGTCTTGAAACATGCCAGGGAAATCCTTTAGTTATTGAGTGTACAGCATCATAATCAATGTCTGTCTGTCTGTCTGTCTGTCTACTGTAGGTTGTACTTGCATTGTATCATTTATCTAGCAAACCTCATCAAATTCTGTGGAACCTGCTCAGGACATTCTTCGGCACAAGTTATTGAGCGATAATCTGAGGCAACATGAAATTGTCTCTTGTACAAAAAAAAAAAAAAATCATTATGAAATGATTGATTCTTGAGAGTTTTTGCAGCTATAATTAAATTGACAGACATTCATGTGAAACTGAGAGCTGCACTTTGCTCACTGCTGTCTACCAAGAACATTCTTGGAAATGGTTGATGACATCACAATAGGCTTTAAATAACTAAATAATCACATTCAGTATAGACCTCAGACTGTTTCCATTATCAATGAATAACACAAATGACCTGCTTCTTAAAAGCTGGAACCTTATGAACTCAATCAACTATTAGTTTAGAAGTGATCAGTTCAGTTCCATCTTGCTCTGATAAGTGCTTACTGTGTTATACCTAGTACAAGCATGGAAAACATGTCACAAACCATTGCTCAACACAAAGGCTGTGTGGTCCAAGGGTTAAAGAAAGGGGCTTGTAACTAAGAGGTCCCTGGTTCAAATCCCACCTCACTTACTCTCTCACTGCGTGACCCTGACCAAGTTACTTGTGGTCTGTCTTTTGGGTGAGACGTTGTTGTAAGTGACTCTGCAGCGAAGGACAACAAAGTCTAGAATAAGACATTTCTTTATGTTGAAACAAATATACAGTATAAGATATACAGTATATAATTACTGTATGCATTTACCATAAAACATTTATGTATTGTGATAGTTTGGCTCTGGTGCAGGTGTTTAAATGAGCATTGTGGATGACACATGATTGATCTGAAATGGTTCCCAGACAAAACAAAAAAAAAAAAAACAAGTACATCAAATAATAATAACAAAAATAGCATTTTATGATTTTGTATAGTCATTTCATTTTTATAGAAGAAACCATTTATTCTTTTTCCAGCTTAAAAAAAGGCAAATATTACATGCCCTGTATTATTCCTACCATGCAGAACATGCATGAAACCAATTATTCTCACCTGTGAAGTGTTCATATTCATAGATTTCAATTCAAAACAACTCATTAGCAGAACGCACTTGCTAATTACACTTAAATAACTCATAACTTTTGAGAATCCACTTTTTCAGCAGGTATTATTTATGGGACTATTGGTAATTAGATACCATACATTCTAATAGTTAAAGTACTGGCAAACTTATTATTAAACCACTATCTTTTTGCTGCATTTAATCAGTACCGTGTTTAGGGTTCATAAATGTTATAATCCTGTCAGCTCTTATAAACAAGTACTTTGTGCGGTTATTGAGATATAAACCTCACATCTTTTTTTCAAAGTTGGTCCTTCCACTCCTGGTCTTTGTTCCAGCCCTGTTCTAGTTGTTTAACTGAACCAATTAAACCTCCATCCAGGCCCTGAAGGAGTTCATTATATAATGTTCCCTGTTAAACCTGGAGTGGAATGATCCTCCAGGACTGTGATTGGATAGCCCTACTATAACTGATCGAATGGTTGATGTCTTAATACAGTAATTATTATTAGTTATGGTGGTATGAAGCTGATGGCCCAGTAATTTCCTATCAACAAAGGGTATCTTAGGGCCCAAAGTCAAGGTTACAGTGACCAGACGGTAAGGCAATGCTTGATTGACATGTTAAGATGAAGATGCTCCCATGTTATTGTAAAAATTATGTTTCTGTTCTTAATCTAAAATACCCTTTTATTTCTTAAAGCAGTCTCTCTTCCTGTTCTAACAGATTTGAATCTTTAAAAACACGCGCGCACACATCCACACAGGTGAGGCACACAGTGAGAAATCCATGTCTCACAGCAAGGCAGCATTTTACAGAAGTAAAAACACTTCCCTTTTTCTTTTTAAAATAAAAAAACTACAAATGAAAATGATAATTCAAATTTGGGATGAGTGAAACTGGGCTGGGGTCCAGCAGTGCTGCTTCCCTTTTATCTTTCCTTTCTTCCTCAGTAAGACACATATTTTTTGTGCTGAACTTTTTGCTGCCTTTGACTTTTCATTTTAATTTTCTTAAACCGGTGTGTATGTTCTATTTTATTGCTCAGACCTAGCCCACCAGTTATAATGTAGAAGACCAGGCTAACCAGGTTATAATTCATCCAGACTCAGCACTAGTCCTTCAGGACAGGTTACAGCTGTATTTCATTTGACTCCTCATGTTTCCTTCAATGACATTCCTAGGGCTATATTCTCATATATTATCATTTAAATATCCGAAGCAGAAATGCAGTAGAACTCTGTTAGCTGGCCTGCCGAGCTCACAAATCCAAGTACAACGTTTTATTCAACAATGAGTACGCACTGCTGTCATTGTACAGCATATAGTGTTGGTTTTAAGCTTCTCTAGGTAGTTTCACTTGCAACATTAAATAATGATATGAAAGTCGTTGACGTGGAAAGGAGAAGTGTCCATCCTTCTATCCTAGTGAGAAGAAGAGCAGGGTAGTTTCCCAGAGAGAACTGAGAACATATTGTAAACTGACAAAGTGTCTGCAGGGGAGAGAGGCGAGCTTGGAAGTGCTTACTTCCGCATTTACAACAATACACTCTCATACTTTACTGGCAGTGCAGTCAAACCTGAGGGTCTTTGAGGGCTGGCAAGAAAACCCCAAACCTGGAGGCTGAACATTGACTCGACACATTTCAGGGCACTCGTTAGAAACAATTACAAAGGAAAAGGCATCCTTTCTGAAAGGAGCAATGTAAGTGTAACAACCAGCAAGGAATTGCTCCTAGCTGCACTACCTGCTTTCTTGCTGGTTTTATTCATTTTAAATGATTTTATTCCTTTCATTCTTTGTATTCTTTTCTAAACCAGACTGCCAAGTTAGAATAGGGTGGAGAAAAACTACTGTGACTTTATATATTGAGCAGTACTGAACAACATAGCAAATCTAGCGGACATGGGTTCCAAATGTTTCTGAGCAGATCTACACACTGATGTAGGCAATGTGAAGTGGCTTTATTTACACTGTTCATGTTAAACATATGCACTCCAGTTCATTGTTTAAAATCTAACCATGTAATAGACTTTACTTTCTTTAAAAGGGGGTACCAGTTTTTTTTGGTGTATTTTACAGTCTCAAAATAGGCATTATATTTATAGCAACTATAATTTTTGTTTATTATTATTATTATTATTATTATTATTATTATTATTATTATTATTATTACGTCATCTACCACAGTTAGGGCACACTCAGTATTAGAAAACTATGTTTCACATTATATTCTTCAAGACAGCATTTTAAACCTAGATTTACCTTGAAATTGCAATGATTCATCGGGCACCCTTCCTCCTTGGAGTTTAAACTCAAACTTCTACAGTTAAGAATTATCTACCGATTTACTGGTAAAATACTGTACCATGCCAGTAGCATTTCTTTTTGCAAGAGGTCATTACCAGTAAACTGAATATGTTTTAATACTTCCAACTGGTAATACAAGTGGATTTTTTCTTTTTTTTAATCACATCTTTTTTCATGTTTCCCAAAAAATACACACTCATGAAAAGTATACAGGACACACATATGCACTGTGAGGATATACATTACATGGTATAGATTTCTTCTGGAATAATAATAATAATAATACAAAAAATCTAATTAAAGAAATTGTTTTCATTTTGAAAGGGTAAAGCTGTTCAAAAATGGAGATGGACGCAACGCAGATTCAAGCTGAAGCGAGTCACTTGACTGATGGAAGGAAGACACCACCCATCAATTACCATCAGCCCTTTCCCCTCCTAAAGCCTTCCAGATTCCCACATCTGGGGGACACATTTAGCAGAAGCTTTCTAGACTACAGACCTGAGCACCTCATGGGGTTCGAGAGGTTCCACGTAACCTCGGAAGGTTCTCGGAAACGCAAGAGGACTCCTTTCAAAGTGACACAAGCCCTACGAGACGTGGAATCCTCTGACGAGATGGGTGAGGAGAGCAGTAGCAGAAAGACCATGGACATGCCTCACCTGCCCTATCCTGTCCCCCACCCGCCTCCCCCACCGCAACCAATGTACAACCCCCAAATGATAGACCTGAGTAGGTTTCATTTTTATAGAGCGCTGGATCACTTTGATACCAGGCCGGTGAAGCAGGAGCCCATCCAACACGATGTCATGTGGTCCAGCAGTCCGCTCATGATGTACCCTTCCCCTTCTTATTTTTCCAAAATCCATCCCGGAATGATCCCCTTTCCTTTTCTCATGCCGAACCCGGCCATGCATTTCCCACACAGGTTCTATCCCAACGAAACCCTGGTCAATTACAGGGCTGACGAAAACGAGAAAGGGCAGGATAGTGGCGAAAGGGTGGACGTCAACATCCACATCGATGACAGCTACTACGTGGACATGGGAGGCGGCCAGAAGCGCTGGAAGTGCCGCATGTGCGAGAAGTCCTACACCTCCAAGTACAACCTGATCACCCACATCCTGGGCCACAGCGGCATCAAGCCTCACTCCTGCAATCAGTGTGGGAAGCTCTTCAAACAACTCAGCCACCTGCACACCCACATGCTGACACACCAGGGGACCAGGCCTCACAAGTGCCAGGTGTGCCACAAAGCCTTCACCCAAACCAGCCACCTGAAGAGACACATGATGCAACATAGCGACGTCAAGCCCTACACCTGCAGGATCTGTGGCCGGGGCTTCGCCTACCCCAGTGAGCTCAAAGCCCACGAGGTGAAGCATGAGGGAGGCCAGGATAATATCTGTGTGGAGTGTGGCCTGGACTTCCCTACTCTGACCCAGCTGAAAAGACACCTGAACGCCCACAGGGGCCCCGCCCAGTACACCTGCACAGAGTGCGATAAGACTTTCCAGTACCCCAGCCAGCTGCAGAATCACATGATGAAACACAAAGACATTCGGCCCTACATCTGTACTGAGTGTGGCATGGAGTTCGTTCAGCCCCACCATCTCAAACAACACACCTTAATTCATAAGGTAGGACTTCCGTCTCACACTGTGGGGACCAGCAGGGAGGCGCTGTTTATTTTTCAATACTGTGTAGTAAGTGATAGTCTTAGTGTTCCTAAAACAGCAGCTAGCTTTCAGAAATGTGTTTCATTAATTTAGAATGAATCAGCAGCTGTAATATCGTATAAATGATGTGTATCTTACTTTTCTTTTGTAATTTCCTTCAGTCATTTCTTTATTTTTTCATTTATGATCTCATGATCGTGACTTTATTACAATAACAAAATAATCACTTAATATTTTAAGTCAAAGTATTTATTTTCTTTTAAACGACATATTGGATTTGTTTTAATTAAAATATAACCAATTAAAAAAAAAACCTTTCAATTATAATCCTTTCTTCCCAAGTAACTTTACAGTTTTGTAGCAATTTAATTTCAATGGTGCTCTGGAGTATTAATATAGACGTGCTTCTTAAAAATGGAAATAAAGCTGACTATAGTCTAAAATATACATTTTCAGAACACGTATAAAAAAGGTGTTGAAGCTTTCACTTACAGGGCACATACAGTATTATTTATTAGTAAGTCATAATTAAGAAAATCATTATTGTAGCACTGCTTGATAACTAATTACTATAGTACAGCCATTAATATTTTAATTAATAACACTTAATTTAACAAATAATTACATAGTCAGTTTTATGAAGGTGGCCTGTAATTGAAAGTGTTACCCAAAAGTGAAATGTGGTATTGGATGTTTACTGGTAAGAGAAGTTGCTGATGATAGTAACTTAGGTGTCTTTTTGGTAGGTGACAAAACAAAGATGGCCCTTTGATTTGTGCTATTTACTTTACAGTACAATGTATATAAAATAAACAGAGACATAACTCAAGTTGAAATTGCATATACATTTTTAGACTATTTCATATCTTACTTGTTCGATATCCTATTTGTTTATAATCCTCTCCTGCTTTTTCTGATTAGATCATTATTTACCAGGCTAACAAACAAATGGTCCTTTTAAACCACAGGGCCATCTTCTGAAAAGACTCCTTCAAGCTGAACTACTGTAATGAGCCGGACTGAAAAATGAACACTAGGGCTGTGCAGCAACAATCTCTGCTCCTTCTATAGCTGTCATTTTGCATTAAGATTTCCCATGTTTAACTCGGGCCAGACATTACAGGTGCACATTATTAAAACTAAAAACATTACTCATATTCACATTTAGCAGTCTTTTCCGAAGCAGATCTTCTTTATAGGAAAGGGTTTACGTGTAATTTTACTGAATATGTAACAGCTCAGAGGCGGGGCGTGAACTGGCACATGGCCCACCGCCAGCGAACATCTTAACCACAATGGAAAAGAGATGGGCTCATCTGCATTCGTGGTTATACATGTTGAGTGTTTAACCTCATCTCATCTCACCAACGGGACACAATCTGTAATGTTAGTGTATCACACAACACTGCCCACTGCACATATTTGAAACATACATTCAAATACTAAATCATGAAACCTGAATAAAACTAATGAAACTCCAAGGTTGAATCAAGCTATACCCAATCAGTATAATCCACATCTGGATATTATTATACTTTTAACCTCCTATTTTCAGGGGTCCAAGATGGTTGATGCAATCCAGGGAGATTCCCCAAGGCTTTACAATTTTGATTAAGTTGACCCCAAACATATTGATTTGGAGCGCTTGCCCCATTGACTGTGTCTCCCTTTTCTTGCAGGGTGTGAAAGAACACAAGTGTGGGATCTGTGGGCGGGAGTTCACCCTTCTGGCAAACATGAAGCGTCATGTTCTCATTCACACCAACATCCGAGCCTACCAGTGCCACCTCTGCTTCAAGAGCTTTGTGCAGAAACAGACTCTAAAGGCACACATGATCGTGCATTCAGACGTCAAACCCTACAGATGCAAGGTCAGTAAGCCCTTCAAATCACGCTCATGGAAATAGCTCAGGTGAATTCAGTCCCTTGGTGTTCAATGAATCAATTCTATATGTATGTAATGTTTATTTCTGTTTGGGTTTTAAAACACATTTAAACTACAATACATTCAGCTTCTTGGTAAAATAAAATAAGAAGAATAAGTTATACAATTAGTTTGGGGCTTCCCTTGAAATGCTATAAAATAATCTTCACTTACCTTAAAACCTTCCTCAGAGCCAAGTTTAACAGAGTACAATGTAGTTTAACAGAGTACAATGTAGTTATTTGCTAGCACTGTATTATAGAGCGTGCAAGGAATGCATTTACACTGTAATAATTGAGGTATTACAGCGCGTATAAATGGCTTGGGGAGACTAAGGTCTAACAAACATATTTCTCGTTTTCCTACTGTTCAACCGCCAGACCGCTAGGACAGCTGGGATATCAAAATCAACACTGTAGTGTAGATACAGGATTTAGTTGCATTTCAATGTCACTGGAGGAGACAATGGTTGGCTGGTTTAACGTCAATTCTTCCCGCCGAGCTGAGCCCCCCCATACGGTTTTGCAGGAGGCAGTCGACGAAAACTCTGAATCATTTTCGCTCATTCCCTTGCCTGGAACATCCTTTTCACAATTTCTACATTTATTGGAATTGCTGTTATCTATACAAACAGCTTAATCCGAATCTGATTTTACAGAACTTGTGGCAAAATATTTTCGTAGCATACTGTCTGTTTTCACGCACCACTGTTTTGTGAGAATTTGATAACTGTGACACTACAGTCAGAACCTACCTCATTCAACTGTCTGAACAAACGCCACCTTTCAGAACACTGTTTGTGGTGCCAGATTATGAATGTTTCTGAAGTTTTTTCTTTAGATTTTTCCAGTCCTTCACTCCATTTTCAATGAAAGTGAGGTCTTTTGAACTTCTGAAAAAGTGTCTGCAAGGAAAGCAGAAAACCCCATCTGCCTGCTTACTGTACTCTAAATATGAAAACGTATTTTAATAATCTGATGAAAATGAATGGTTTTGCTTACCAGTTTTCAGATACACAGGTAAACAAGGCTATGGGTCCTGTTGCAGTATCACCAGGGTTCAAAATACAGGATTTAGTTGCATTTCAATGTCATTCGAGGATGCAATGCTTGGCTGGTTTAACGTGCATTCTTCCTGTTGATCTAAGCCCCATATAGATATTCGAAAGTTTATGGTAAGAGTGGAGTTATTTTTTTTTGCAAATATACCTTATGAAATACGTTAAATGCCCCTTGATTATAAATAAAATAGTAAGTGTGTGTTTAGAAGATTAATAGTCAGTACTAATAATTGATTTATATTGGTGTGAAGTGATGGGAATGGTGTTCAAAATTGGTGCAGGTACTGCAGGACTGCAGAACAGGTTAACGGATTTAAAGGTTTTAAAAAACAGTGCAGCTTGTTATCCTTACTGTTTTTCTAATTTGCTTAAATAGGCATAACATGTTTTAAAGTACAAGCTAGTGTTATGTTAAACTTCATTTATTTGGCCGCCTTAAAAAAAAAACCAACACAATGAATGAAACTTAATATTCAGACTCACTAGTTACAGAGTATAAAAAAAATAATGCAGGTCAGCTAATAGCTCCTGCTCTACTGTGAAATTACATGCAACGACTTTGTGAACTACATTTGGTTCCCTGATGTAATAACATAGTTATACCATGACATATGTTGCTATTATATAATAACATGCTTATTCCACCAGTAGTTACTATGTAATAACATAAACCATGGGCAGTAATCTGTTTATTGTCGTGTTATTACACATGTATGTATTCCCTGTAATCAAAAGGGCTATGAGTTTTTTTTAGAATATGAAAAGTCTATTTGCATATTGTGCCTGTAACTGGTTTACTGTTCTTATAAAATGTACAGTCTATTTTCTCAGGGCTAAGATTTAGATAGGGAGTAATAATTTACAGTACTAAATATTGTGACATGGTCGTAATTTAAATTAGAATAATTAAAATGATTACATTAAATTAGTGTTTTTCATTATTACAAATCAATAAAAAATATTTTAAGAACCGTACTTCCCCCCCATTGCTTACTGCGCTTCTTCGATCATATACCATTTCATGACTATGCAGACTCTACACCGATCCACCCTATTAGTTTTGTAATGGGCACATCCCTTTATATAAAGCTGGCTCTGTAAAAACATGCCTAGCAGTGGAGTTGAGATCTGCCTGAATGAAAACATTGCATAATGACCTAAAGGTGCGGGTGATGCAGAGAGCACAGCCCCCACCAGGCCTCAGATGGAGCTCACACTGGCACGCTGGGGGTTAAGGCGATGACCAGATAGCTGTGTTTTGGCCCGAGGCTCCTCCTCACTCGAAGGAAGGATATAGCTGCATAAACTGCTTGCTTGACAATGGCTCTTATGTCCCCTGAGAACTGCCTGCAAATAGATTTCATCTTGCTTTCTCTTGTACTTTTTAAAACTTCCTGTTTTCTCACGGTGCGTTTGGACAGTATACAGTCCTTCTCTCTCTTCTACACCCTTCTAAAAAAGAATACAGAGGAAGGACAGCACGGGATTGCCCTCTCAACCTTTCAGTCCGCTCCAGTTATTGTGGGCTTCCTTTCACATGTAATTCCATGTATTATTATTGCTATTATTATTATTACCTTCAGCATCTACAAAGAGACCCCCCCAACACACACACACACCCCACCACCACTGTGAACAGATTTCAATTGTCAAAGAAAAACATACTCCTGCATTTCTTTGTTCTTCTAAAGCAGCAGGATTGTAGAGGGTGAGGCAGTTGAGCAAACTGTGGGACTGAAATAATTCACAGCAGGACAGGGCTGGTGGGAGGGTAGGACCAGGAGTTGGATGAGGGTGTGTCACTAAAGCATCCAACTTCCTTTCAGATAACACATACAGACCTGTTAATGGTGAGCTGTTGTATTAGTGGTGCTGCTTATAACTAGGTGTGGAAACGCAAGGTTTTCTGGAAAGATTTATTGTACTTATCTAATCTAGTCATGTCCCAGAACATGTGAAAAGTGAAGAGCAACCACCCACACTGCAGTATTACTGTTAGCAGCAACAGCCATGTAACTGCACCACAGCAAACACGTTTAAATAATTTATTTAAAAGAGAAAAAACAGAAGTTCTTATTTTGAGTTCCCTTTCGTAGAATTGTTTGAGATTTTAAATTAATTGTGTTGAGGAAAGAGAAGACATACAGCACTTCTGGGTGGTTATTCAGTAAACCCTGTGAGTGACCTTGAGTCTGCACAGCAGCCTGGACTGTTACCATAAACTCAAAATGTTAGCTTCCACGTCTGGAGAAAGGAGCATTTTCAATTGGAAAAGCTTTCCCTAAATTGCAGTTATGGATTTGTGTTTGTATTTAATGTTTACCTCCCACTTTCTGGGGAAAATGCTGCTTCCAAACCTGAAAATACTCTGTCACACTGTGTATTGGAGCACGACAATGAACCTGCTTCTATACCTGCAAACAGTCTGTCACACAGTGTATTGGAGCACTAGAATGAAATGGAGCACATTTAACACAGAGTCTCTGTCATGTTTGCTGTGCTGCAGAGCGCACATTTAACACAGAGTCTCTGTCATGTTTGCTGTACTGCAGAGCGCACAGTTAACACACAGAGTCTCTGACATGTTTGCTGTGCTGCAGAGCTCAGGTCATGCAAGTTGTTTCTTTTTCTTGGCAGCTGTGTGGAAAGGAGTTCAACCGAATGCACAATTTGATGGGCCACATGCACTTGCACTCAGACAGTAAGCCATTCAAGTGTCTTTATTGCGCGAGCAAATTCACTCTGAAAGGAAACCTCACCAGGCACATGAAGGTCAAGCACGGGGTGATGGGTGGAGGACTCACCTCACAAGGTAACGGGTGCTTTTCAGAGGGTAGGTTTTAGGATGTCTTCATGGGATGTTTCTATGCTTACTGGATAATAAGTTGGGTATGTGAATATACCTTGATGCGTGCTGATCCCTTTTTACCCGATGTGATGATGTCATATCAGTTATTTGAAAGGTGTTATTTATATATATATATATATATATATATATATATATATATATATATATATATATATTTCTGTTTAGCTGTTGTTTGAAATACACATGAATAACAAATAAAACAATGTAGTTAATTAAATGCTATGCAAATAATTAGAAACTGCCAACTTTGTCCAAAATCAATAAATCAAATAACTTAGGGGGATGGAGCACGAGTAACTCCAAGATTACCCTTTCAGTTTTTCTTTGCACTGCACAGTAATCATCTTGAGGGGATGTGCATGCACATTAATGCAGCGGTGGCTGTGTGCAAACTGTGAGTTAAAGAGAGTTGCACCTGATATGAATCTTTAAAGCCAGCAGTCTCAAAACACTACTTGGTCTAGCTTTGGAAATTAATATATGTGTGGGCCACAATTTACAATGGTGGTAGTTCATAAGGTGTTGGGAGAAGGCTGTGTGGAATTACATTTGCCACTTTCCGTAAAGTGCAGCTGATATTTGAGTAACAGATGGACTATAAAGGGAAAATGACCCAGTGTTATTATTCTAATCTGTTAAACTCCCTGACAGGCTTCAGAAGGAGAGGAAGATTCCGACTGCCATCCCAAACAGATGTGGGGGCCAGCTTTGAGCAGCAGGAGCCCTTTGACCTTTCCCAGAAGGGCAGACCTAAGCTGCGGGTGTCTCACTCAGACGGAGAAAGTGCCAAGGGCAGCTCGTGTCAGGAAGAAGAGGAAGACAGCTACAGGATGGGCCAGTACAGCCTTGAAGACTATCACCATGGCAACAGAACATTCCTACCTCAGAATCTGGCTTACAAACAGAAGGGCCTGACTGAGGCCTTTACAGAAGCACAGGGAGCCAAGGAGGATGGAGATGTGATGAAGGAGCAAGTGGGAAAAGAGGAAGAGGAAGAGGAAGAGGAAGAGGAGGAAAAACAAAAGTATTACGTGATGAAGGAAAAGTATCCTCGTATACAGTATTTTCCAAACCAGCTGAGTGATTCTTCAGGTCAATTCTACACTCAAAACTTTAGAAGGAACAGGAGATATAGCATTCAAAGTCGAGCGATGATAGAAAACTGAGAAATACACTGTGTTTCAAAAGCATTCCCTTCCAAAACTAATGTGAAGGTCATTACCATTAGAGAAAACATCTATCCATCCTGTAATCATTGCTTGTTAATAATATGTGTTAGAAATACTGTTTGTTATACCATGATATGTGTTCATGGTGTATTAATGTTCCAACACTCATGAATGTTTGACATGTTTACTGAAGTCCTCAGCATATTTTACCTTTGAGACTGCAAACCTGAGCGGTAGTGGTAAATCTGTAATGAGTCAGTATAAAAACTCTCTGACAAACCTCACACCCCAATACCTGTGAGTGCACAAACAGTAATAGATGGTGATTAAGAACACACATCATTGGATAATAAACTGATAACATTGTTTTTTATAACATGCACATTCAGAGTGTATGCAGTACTCATCTGAACTTGTGTTTCATCACATATGATGCTCAGGTATTTATTGTTTTTTTGACACAACACAATGGATTGCTATTGTAAGGACAGAACTGAAGTAAGGGAGCCTATATACCAGCGGACCTCAAAGTAATCTGGGCACGGGCATAAATTGATCTTACTTGGCTGTTTGCGGGCACGCTGACTATTGCATAGGATCTTATCTTACACATTGCCTTCTCACGACATACACAGTGTGTGTGTGTGTGTGTACATATATATATATATATATATATATATATATATATATATATATATATATATATATATATATATATATATATATATATCCTTTAAGAGTTTTAGTGGGGTTATTATACGCAATGCAAATATTTGTAAATAGCATGTTTACACAGATAACCATGAATAAAAGTGTAGCTAGAGTCTCGCTTTGTTTCAATTTGACAGATTTGTCAACACTACTCTGTTTTAAAGATCGCTCATCTCCAGTACAATTATTCAGAGAAAGAGGATTCGTAACTAAATATACTACGGTGTTCCCCTTGTCTGGTGAAAAAGAAATTGCGATAGAAAATTAAATTCTAAACTGAAATGTATTATTTTTTCTCAATAATAGTCAACGAAATTCAGTGCTTACCAGGCATATTAACACCCGCCTCTGCTCACGAATGATTGGGTAGCTGCGTAAAACTTGGCAGATATTTGACTCTCCTATTGGTTAAACTTACAGTCGGTACCTGCACCTGAAACAGACACAGTTTATGTCCCACCCAGCTAACTTATGATTGGGCTACCGCAGAGACAATTAGATATTCAATTGGTTGATCGTATCGCAAAAGCCATTAAAAAAAAAAAAAAGTCGATTACGTACAAGCACAACATAACAGAGCAAGAGCGTCAACACTGCTGTGGCACTTTTGTTGGAAAACGTGTTTAAAGCTTTCTTTATTTTCCCACGCTACAACTCGACAGAAATGTGTTCACGACCCATAACTTAAAAACAGCTGCCGCGGGCACGATGGCCTGGCTTCGCGGGCACGAATTTGCCCGCTGGTAGGACTTTGAGGACCACTGCTATATACAAAGCTCATGCGTCACTTAATGAATGCTGTTTAATTACTTAAGAGAGTTAAAGCTGTGTGAATATGACACACTGATGCTATAGATCCAGACCTATGCTTCTTGCTTCTTAGCACAACAAAATGTATATACTTTACTAAAGCATGGATCTTTATTCATTACAAACAACCATGTTACTTATTAACTGACATGCTTCCTTTTGAATTTATTTGAAGTTAAACATCAAACATTGAACAGTAATTTATGATGATTTAATATTAGGTTTGAGGTTTATTATAAATAACGATTGCTTCATGTGAATGTAAAGTAAATTCTACAAGAAATCGCTTTAACACCGATTATAAAATGCTACCATGATATCTTTACTGTTAATGCAATGAATGTTCTCCATAAACAAGGGCATTACACTTTCAGTACATATTTCCAATTGTTGGCAAATATTTACATTTTTTAAAAACTATTTGTTTGCTTTTGAGTTTCAATCTTTCATTTGTATTGACAGAAGAGGGGAAGAGTGTATCATTCTTGCTGCTCTATGCCGCCATCTAGAGAAAGTCAAGGGAAGAACATTTCATATCTTTTCTATTGTGTTACACATTGCAGTTCATCATTCGAAAAAATCTAAATATGCCATTGTTTTTACATGGCACATAAAGGGTTAATCTGTGAGAAGGCGTACTATTTACATATGGCAACTTTTATTAACTTATCATTTTATTATAGTCAAGCATGTTTATTGTCTGTTATATTATCTACAAAACTATGAAAAAGCAAGCGAGCGATGAAAAGAGGAGCCTGAGAAATGGCTGCCTGACAGCGGGAGGGAGTGACTCTCGTGGTCCCTGGAGAGCCACTATCAGCCACCCTCAATATTTCCTCTTTCCTAAAATGCACAATATGACAAAGATGATTGTATCCTTTTTGTGAACCCTTTTTTTCTTGAAAACAGAACAAAATTCCCTTGATTCTCTGAACAAAGAAAGAGGAAGTGGAAATGAAAAGCTCTCCTGGTGTCCCTGAGGCCCGGTCCAAAAACCCTTTATCAAGCCCTGCGGGAGGCCCTGCCAAACAAACAGAAATATCTGCTGCACACCATTGGGAATCATAGACACAGTTACACAAGCTTACAACATGGCAAAGACTTTCTTTTGTTGATGAACACTGACTGAAGTGATGAATATTTTTTCAAACTGACCCATTAGGAGAAACGAGTGGAATGTGACCATAGTTGGGGGCCTGATTATGAAATGCAAATATCAGCTGATGTCACAACTACTATAAATATTTTGCTGGTGTTAATAGCCAAAGAAGAGAGTTTGAAGGAGACCCTGTCACAGGTGTTAAGCAGAGCTCTGAGTGAGACGAGGAAGAAGACATTTGATGAAAAAAGAATGGGCCTGGGTTATGGGCAAGCCTTGTTTCTGGAATTGTGCAACAAAGTCAGAAAATATGTTTTTATGTTTGTTTGCCTTAATGTAGTTCTGTAGGCTTTTTCTGGTGCTGTCAAAGACAAGGGTCTTTAAAATGGGAATTGTATTGCAAGTTTTAATTTTGTCATTATTTACTACTTTGCATCATTTTTTAAAAATGTGAGCGCCGTGTGTACATAACCATCTTGGTATAGTTGTGACACCGCAGAGTTGTTTTATACTGCAGATAGTGCTCACATCCTGCGATGGGAACTGAGAACTTACTTTAAACCACATATCATGCTTTGACATTAAAATACATGCTTCATATTAAACCAACAAATTCAACACCCCTGTAGCAAACAGGAGATAAGATTTGTGTCATTATTTTGTCAGCTACAATCACTGGAATTCTCCTTATGGTTACACTTGGTTACACTTGGTAACACTGTTTCTAGACACACAGGGTTGCCAAGTCTGTGAGGGGTGCAGAGGTTCCTTGTAGGAAAAGTTGATGAATACATACATAATTCCTCATTGTTGATTAGGCTGAAGAGCCTCGCACTCTGGGTGGAAAACATACTCTACTGAAGAGCCTCTCACTCTGGGTGGAAAAGATATTCCTTGCCATTCAGAGCGAGCGTGTATTTTGAGATACCAATCTAAAAGAGTCACAAACAGAAACATGTTTCCATTCATAATCATGGTTACGGTCTATGCTATTGCTATACAAAGGTGTACCATAAACTGCATTTCTCAACCAGGAATGTGTAAGCAGATGTTTTGAATAGTGAAATGTTCTGTAATCCTTTTTTACTATTGCATATTGAATACACAGCAGTTTATTCAGTATAGGGAGAGAGATGTAATTTGGAGAGAAAATGTGCACAACAATTGGTTCTTTTCTTTTCCACTCCAAAACCACACCCAATCTGCCTGCTTTGTAGTTCGGCGAACTCTGCGCTACTCTTAAGATGAATGGACTTCGGGGAAGTTTAAGGGAAGAGCGGAAAGCTGCAGGACTATGCTGCTGGGAAGTTAGTTTGATCGACTTGTCTCTCCAGCCTTCTAGCTTGTTTGTTTCTGTAATATTTTTTTATCTCACAGAGACCCCTAATGGTCAAGCGCCACACAAAGCCAGATGCTTTGCAACCTTCACTGCTTAGGTTTGACAAAGGTGATTGACTAAACAGAAAGAACGGAGGTCATTCATTAACACGAAGGGCATGTGTGTTGTAGGTTGCAAGTGACACAGGTATTGTGCATTTCAATTAAGATGAAAACAGGGATAAATAAAACCCTTCATAAGCCTATTGCAGTAATACTTGTGACAGACACACACTCTAACACAAGGTGTTATATGACATTAATACTTGTGACAGACACACACGCTAACACATTTTTAAAAATTTCTTCAACATTACTTTCTCCACAGAAGTGGTGTGTGATTATTGAACTGACTTTCATATTTCACTTTGGCACTCAGTCATTTGTCTCTGCTATCTGTAATGACTCATGCATTTACTGAAACACCTTCAGTTCCAAGAGTGTTGCAGAAATCATACTTTAAATGTTTACTTAGTGCAATTTTTTGTTTTTAATTAGTGATGTAAACCAAAACCAATTAAGTTAAAACTTAAGTAAAAAATATGTATTGCTCCCATTGAGGTTAATGAAAATGGTTCTGAAGGAAGCGTTACTTTTCATGGGAAAGTCTAACTAATTTAAAAGTATGCAGTGGCTCTCAAAAGTATTCACCCCCTTGGACTTTTCCACATTTTATTGTGCTACAACATGGAATCAAAATGGATTTAACTAGGAGTTATTGCTACTGATCAACACAAAAAAAATTCCATAATGTCAAAGTGAAAAATAAAATCTACAAATTGTTCTAAATTAATTACAAATATAAAACAGAAAATAATTGATTGCAAAAGTATTCACCCCCTTTGCTATGACACACCTAAATAAGCTCTGGTGCAACCAATTGTCTTTAGAAGTCACATAATTAGTTGAATGGAGTCCACGGTGTTTCACATGATTTCAGGTTAAATATACCTGTCTCTGGAAGGCCCCACAGTTGTTTAGTACATTAGACTAGATAGGCACTAGTCAGGGAGGCTACCAAGAGGCCTATGGCAACTCTAAAGGAGTTACAGTTTTCCACGGCTGACCTGGGAGACACTGCATACGGCAGCAATAGCCTGGGTCCTTCACAAAACTGGCCTTTATGGGAGAGTGGCAGAAAGAAAGCCATTGTTGAAAAAAAACTCACATCAAATCTCGCCTAGAGTTTGCCAGAAGGCATGCGGGAGACTGAGACCAAGTGGAAGAAGATTCTATTGTCTGATTAGACCAAAATAGAGCTTTTTGGCCTCAACGCTAAGCGCTGTGTTTAGCGCAAGCCTAACACCGCACATCATCCTGAGAACACAATCCCTACCGTGAAGCATGGTGGTGGCATGCTAAGGGGGTGCTTCTCTGTGTCAGGGCCTGGAAAACTCATGAAGATAGAAGGCAAAATGGATGCAGCAAAGTACAGAGAAATCCTGGAGGGAAACCTGCTGAAGTCTGCAAGAGACCTGGGACTTGGGAGAGGTTTCATCTTCCAGCAGGACAATGACCCCAAACATACAGCCAAAGCCACACTGGAGTGGCTTAAAAACAAAAAGGTCCATATCCTGGAGTGGGCCAGTCAAAGCCCTGACCTCAATCCAATTGAGAATATGTGGAAAGAGTTGAAAATTGCTGTTCACCAAAGGTCCCCATCCAACTTAATGGAGCTTGAGCAATTTTGCAAAGAGGAATGGGCAAAAATTGCAGTGTCCAGACGTGCAAAGTCGGTAGAGACTTATCCAAATAGGCTCATGGCTGTAATTGCTGCCAAAGGTGCCTCTACCAAATATTGACTCAAGGGGGTGAATACTTATGCAATCAATTATTTTCTGTTTTGTATTTGTAATTAATTTAGAACAATTTGTAGATTTTATTTTTCACTTTGACATAATTTTTTTGGTGTTGATCAGTGGTAAAACCTCTTAAATAAATCCATTTTGATTCCATGTTGTAACACAATAAAATGTGGAAAAGTCCAAGGGGGGTGAATACTTTTGAGAGCCACTATATGTCTAAAAAAAGAGCCTACACACAAAACTAATTTAGTCATTTGACATTTACCAGTCTTTCAACTGATATCAACTGCATTTAATATCACGTTGAGAATTTAATATTTAATTTAATATAGAATTAATATCACCACCAAATGCATACACGTAGAAGTTTACATGTAAACACATTGCTGTACAGTAACTGAAATGTTGTGACTTGTAAAGCAGCACACAGAACACTACAACATGAATGCTGTAAGGTTGGGTTATTCCTTTAAAATAAGGTAGTCTTTTTCAGGTAACCTTCAATCAAAACAGTTTAATTCAGCTCCATAGCAAATCCAAAAGACAGTACAGAACGCAATCACATGCAGAAGCTGCAGGTACAATCTTGAACAACAAATACCGCAGGTCAAAACCTACAGGTAGCAGGGTTCAAAACAACTCCCAGCCCCGTGACGACCCCTTTCGCTGAAGCTGTGTGTGAGCACCAGTTTCAGTTGGGTTGACTGTGGGTCACAACTGTGCTCATAATCCACTTTTAAAGTACAAACAACAATTTGTAAAAGGGGTCATCCACCCGAGATCACAAGGGCTCTTTGACCCAGAAAAGAACCAGTCTGTCATCCTGACTGTTCAGATATGCAGGCGCCTTTTGCTGTGAGGACAGAGCCACAATCATTCCTCACTTCTCTGCCATTTAATGGGGTATAACACTATTACAATTGATATAAAACCTTACACAGCTTTCTTATGGTTTGATTATTACAATGTGTACGGCAGCCGACTGTACTGATTGGCTGTTTGTGTTCCACTGCAGAACAGGCTGCTGCATTAACACTTTTTCTGTTTTAATGATAGTCAACTTATTGCCAGTTTTTCCTCAGTCCCTTTTGAAGTGATATTTGTACATGTGTAGCTCCATATAATACTTGCTGCCAAGTGATCTTTAATGCAGTTGTTTGTTCAAAAAGGATGTCCACAACTCCCAGCCACAAAGCCCTACTGTCTTCCCCTTTTTTGTTTTGAGTTCTCCATCGATCGGTAAAGGTAGCATTAACAGATGAGTGTTCGGTGCTGCCGTTTCTCTTCACACGTGCATCATCTGTTTCTCTGTTTCTGTCACTGGCGTGGAAAGCCAATAACAAGGATGAAACTAAGAACACAAAGAAGAAGTTCTCATTTCCTCCTCTTTCTGTTTGTTGGCCTTGGCAGTAGCCTCAAAACTTCAGAGGATGTCTCCCACACATTTAAAAAACGTACAGCGACATACAGGCTGCTGCCAAATTAGGTAATTGTGTCCTATGTGATAATGAAGTGAAACCTATAACTAACATTGTAAAGGGATGCGTTGATGGGAAAATGCATGCTTGGGTTTTGTGGTCAATAAAGAAATTAACAATAGTTAACCTTGTCTATCCCCCCTATGAGACAACAGGAGATCATTATATATCCAGGTGCAGCAAAGTTTCATTTTTAAACCGTTAAGGGTTAATGGTGAAAATTTTTTCAATGAGGTGCATGAAACAGGTTGGATCTGGTCATCCAACTCGTCAGTTTCCTCCTTGTGATACTGGGGTCACTTTCAAATGTATTTTAAGAAGAAACCAACCTTGTGTCCCTTAAGTGGTTTAGCAATTGACAATAACATCTCACAAGACTGCAACGTCACATTGGGATCAAAACAGGACCGATATGACCAGATAAAGGCTTGTGTTTTTTAAAGCGACCAAACTAATGTTTAGGAGGATGCACATGGCAACAACCTTTACGATTAACAATCGTTATGATGAATCCTCTCAGTTAAATTCGTGCATCTTGCTAGAAGACCCATTTTCCTACCTCAACAAAATACCAGCATTAAAAGCCCCCTCATTGTTTACAGTACATCTGAAAAGTGTAAGTCTGGCTTCAATTTTTCAATTTCAATTTTTCATTGTAGAATTTATCTAGTAAATCCTCTGTAAAACCATTGAAAAGGGTTCCATGAACTCTAAACCTGAACTGAATTGATCAAAAAAGGGCTTTAAAAGTTCTGAACAAAGCCAAACTTCAGCATGACGTAATTAGGACCCAAATTAGGTTTGATTACTAAGTGAAGTTGCTACGAAGTTATGAGAAACGCAGAAGAATTCTTGAAGCTATGTGCAGATATTTACATATGACCAGCACCATAAAGACAACCAGTAAAACACCTGACACTGTAAGCATCCCCAATATGTTAAAAAGCATAAAAACAACAGCTTGCGGTCCTTGAAAAACCTTTTCTGATCTGTATTTTTGCTGAAAATGCATCTTAATGGATGAATACACAAAGATGTTATGTCCTTGGCAGCTGTATGACATTAATTTAGCATAATAAAAGGAAAGCAACTAGACACGATAACCAGACCCACTACTGTGAAAAGAACAGATGACACACACTCGATATTCCTTCTAAACAAATGCAGTCATCGTGTTTGCCATGTAGATTTGTAGTGTTAACTATTATTTTATAAGACTCATCAGCCATTTCCAGAGGGATTCCTCTGCATTCCCAGACGGAACCCTTAAGACACGCCACTTCCATAATCCTACCTGAACGTGGCATTATTACTGCTTCGCTCCGGGATGAAAGCAAACAAACAAACAAAAACAACAAAATAAACAACCCAAGAACATTGAGGGCTCTTGAAACACATTCCTACAAAGTTTATTCCTGAGTTTCTACTTTAAAGCAGTTTGGCGAGTCTGGTCTCACTTGTGAAATGGATTAAAACGCGTGGTCAGCGCAGGGTCTCAGGGTGGGGGCTTCATGCAGCTACTCAATCAGCAGTGCTGACTGCAGGGGTCTGAATGTTCTTCGGCTGATTCTCCTCTGATCCAGCAAAGCTGCATGTTTCTTCTTTGCATTAGGAGTATGACACAGCATTATATCCAGAGTCACATCAGTGACCTGACCGGACAGATGCAGCTTAGCAAAGATGTCCTCGAATCGACTGCGCAGCTGAGTGCTGTCCTCCATCTTCTCTCGGACTGTCTCAAGCTTCAGGGAAAAACAAAACAAAGAATTGCCATTGTTTTAGCTACTGTCTTTAAAGCCTTGTCTTTGTTCTTAGAACACTTTTTTGTAAGGGGATAATGGAATGCGCACTTGGTGCTCTAGAATCTATTTAGAAAATTCAGAGTGGGCAACTTATTAATACTACAGATATTGTTCATCAGCACGCTCCCTTTCTACTGCAGCAAGAATTGAACCAGCACTTTATTTATAACGTGAGATTTGTTCAGGTTGCTGTAACTAGGGAGAGGGAATCAGCAGTTCAATGAAAACATCAGAAAATCATTACAGAAAAGGGTAAAACATTGTTTGGTTAACTTGAAATATGTTTTAGAGGAATAGATTCAACACTAACTTTTGCATTGTTTTGAGAAAATGGAATTCTTTCTGGATAGTTCAAACAAACCAAGAGCTGACACCCTTTCGGTCACAATCACTGCTTTTTCAGAACAGATTCAAATGCAGACCCCTATAAAGGTCTTTTCACACTGAGTGCGTCTTGTCAAAGCGTCCAGCGTATTTTGACGACGTCAAGCTGCTTTCACACCAAAGGCATTCAAGTAATTAGAACGCAAGAAACTGCAAGCCTGTCATGCTCAAAAAATTGCTGAAAGAGTTTTCTTGTTTTCTTTGCTGTAGCTATATTTGTTTCCATTATCTTTAAGGAAACTTTTCATTTCAGCAATATTGACTGTTTTAAATCGCTCACTTTCATTAGGCCGATATCTCTGCTTGTGTTAATGAAACACAGTAGGGGCTACCTGTTGATGTTTGTTGTCATGCCGACAAGGGAGCGAGAGCTGGAGTGTCGCGCTCAGTGTGAAAGGACCTTTACTCAGCAAGGAGACAAATCAAGCTGTGGTGAAGGGATCAATATTGACAACTGTGCATGTACATTTTTATCATAATCACATATTCATATGAAAATATCCAATGGCTGGTACAGTGTAGTACAGACACACAGCTGTATTTGTGGGAACCGTTTACTCACCACCTCTTGAGAAAAGGCTGGCTTCTTGACGAATGCAGGAGCGTCTGCCACTATCGACGACTCCAGAAAGGACAGAAGGTCCTTCATAGCTCCTGACAAGCCCAGTAGTAAAACCTGTACAAAAGGTAGAGTAATGGATCCCTCTGAAGAGCCAGGCATTACATACAGCGCTGAGAAATCATCATATGCTCTTCATCCATTAAAAGCACCCGACTAACCACCATTCCACTTCATCAATTTGAATGCTTACTTGTGTAGGATAAAATTCAGCAAGCATTCTGTGGGCATAAACTGCTGATGAATACCATCAACTAAAAACAAAATATGTCCTTTTGACAACAGAGAATTTGTTAAAATGTCTATTTTAATGATCTAATCAGTGGTAGATTTTAATACTGTCTCCCCTTAAACTTATAACCCTTGTATTCTGTGATCCTCACTTTACTGTATTTGCATTGCATGTCTTAATGTTAATTAGATCCACACATTCAGCTTACTCTTAAGGGATTAAAACCATTTTCTCACTCATACTTTTGAGGTCAGAGCTGCACAGCTGATGTTTTGCGGTCCACTGATAAAGACAAAGACAGCCTGTGACAGAGATCGAATGATTCTTGGTGTTCGATCTCCCTCCCGACCTGTGACGGCACTATGTGAAAGGAACAGCATACCTAGGGGTCATGAGCGAGGGTATAATAGGGGACGTAGTGTAAGTGATCTGTTCCTTGGTAAATGGTTAGTGTTTTAACCTACAAGGAGTCAGTGTTGCTGTATTGTGAACCATGAGTTCTGTCTTGTGTCTGTTAACTGTTGTCTGTTTTTAAATAGACTACCAGTTGCACGATCTGGAGCTGTAGCGAAAGCCAGCCTAAACCCGGACATCACTTTCACCCCTGCATTTCACAGAGAACTGTATTTACACCACTAGCACTTATTCACTGTCACTAAGAACTGTAATACACCACAAGCACTTACTCACTATCACTAAGACTGTAATACACCACAAGCACTTAATCACTGTCACTGAGAACTGTGTTTGTGTTTGTGTTTAGTGTTTGTGTGTTAAACTGAACTTTTTGGTTGTGGGTCAAACCCGTGGGATTTTTACAAACAAAGTGATACACGCCGCTGTATTCACTTCCATCATTTATTATTTACAGGTGTTCGCCATAAGGCTCTGGACATTGCTAATTAATTCAATAAACACCCTTGTACCTGGAAATCATTGCCTGTTTTTGTATCCGTTCTGCACTGCACACACCTGTAACCACTCACCACTTTGCCACACAGCCCTATACCCTAACACACAGGGTCGTTCGTGCCTGTCTGTATTCAGGAAATCACAAGCTTCAACTGCAGTTGACTGCACAACAGGAAGCATTGAGTAGTTCTTTTGCTGTGATACTTGAGCCACAGAACTAATGTACGGTTTGAAGAAAATCTCTTGAAAAATAACAATTGTTTTAAAGTCAGCCGTTTTCAGCACTACAGGAATTTAAGGAAGTACAAAAAACCACAAAAAACGAAGAATGCACAATTTTCTCTGAAATAACTTGAAACTGACAAAAGAAATTGGCATCCACCATTGTTTATTCCATATTTAATAGAAATCAGACTTTGCTTTTGATTTTTTATTCAACATAATATTGCAAATAATAAAACAAATTAAAATGGAATGGACAAAAATGATGGGACCGCTAACCTAATATTTTGTTGCACAACCTTTAGGAGGCATTCACTGCAATCAAACGTTTACTGTAGCTCTCAATGAGACTTCTGCACCTGTTATCAGGTAGTCTGGTCCACTCTTCCTGACCTGCACAGATTCAAGGCACCCTGTGCCAGGCGCTGCAAAGCAGCCCCAAAACATAACCGAGCCTCCTCCATGTTTCATTGTAGGTATGGTGTTGTTTCCTTTGAAAGCTTCATTTTTTCGTCTGTGAACATAGAGCTGATGTGACTTGCCAAAAAGCTCCAGTTTTGACTCATCTGTCCAAAGGACATTCTCCCAGAAGGATTGTGGCCTGTCAATATGCATTTAAGCAAATTCCAGTCTGCCTTTTTTATGTTTTTCTTTCAAAAGTGGAGTCCTCCTGGGTCTTCTTCCATGGAGCCCACTTTCACTCAAAAAGCGACGGATGGTGTGATCAGAAACTGACGTACCTTCACCTGGCAGTTCAGCTTGTATCTCTTTGGCTGTTATCCTTGGTTCTTTTTCTACCATTCGCACTATCCTTCTGTTCAATCTGGGGTCGATTTTCCTCTTGCTGCCACGCCCAGGGAGGTTGCCTACAGTTCCATAACTTCTTAATAATATTTGCAACTGTTGTCACAGGAACATCAAGCTGCTTGGAGATGGTCTTGTAGCCTTTATCTTTACCATGCTTGTCTATTATTTTCTTTCTGATCTCCTCAGACAACTCTCTCCTTTGCTTTCTTTGGCCCATGTTCAGTGTGCTGCACACAATGATACCAAACATCACAGTGACTACTTTTCTCCATTTAAATAGGCTGAATGACTGATTACAAGATTGGAGACATGTGTGATACTAATTAAAGAAACTAATTAGTTTGAAATATCACTATAATCCAATTATTTATTACCTTTTCTAAGGGGTACCAACACATTATTTATGGGAAATAAATTATTTATGGGAAATCAAGGGAAGTAATGTTAAAACTGTACAATGCACTAGTAAGACCTCATCTTGAATATTGTGTGCAGTTCTGGTCACCTCGCTATAAAAAAGATATTGCTGCTCTAGAAAGAGTGCAAAGAAGAGCGACCAGAATTATTCCGGGCTTAAAAGGCATGTCATATGCAGACAGGCTAAAAGAATTGAATCTGTTCAGTCTTGAACAAAGAAGACTACGTGGCGACCTAATTCAAGCATTCAAAATTCTAAAAGGTATTGACAGTGTCGACCCAAGGGACTTTTTCAGCCTGAAAAAAGAAACAAGGACCAGGGGTCACAAATGGAGTTTAGACAAAGGGGCATTCAGAACAGAAAATAGGAGGCACTTTTTTACACAGAGAATTGTGAGGGTCTGGAATCAACTCCCCAGTAATGTTGTTGAAGCTGACACCCTGGGATCCTTCAAGAAGCTGCTTGATGAGATTTTGGGATCAATAAGCTACTAACAACCAAACGAGCAAGATGGGCCGAATGGCCTCCTCTTGTTTGTAAACTTTCTTATGTTCTTATGTGTCCAGGCCATTTTAGAATATCTTTGTAGAATAAGCAATAATTCATCTCTTTTCACCACTTCTTTACTTTATTCTATGACATACCAAAGGCATGCAAGTATACATGATAAAATAGCTTTTAATTTCATCACTTTTCAGGAGGAATGAAGCATTATTTCAATGAGCTGTAAGGGTACCAACAAATTTGTGCACGTCTGTAAATTATGTTTAAAAAAAACTGCTGCTGAAAGGCATTATTTAAGCATTAAAAAATGTGTGTATATATATATATATATATATATATATATATATATATATATATATATATATATATATGTGTGTGTGTGTGTGTGTGTGTGAACTACAGCCCAACAACACTCTGATAATATGTTCCATGTGCAGAGCTTGTTTTGTGAAGTGGTATTTCAAACACGCCGGCCCAGATTACATACATGTAAAACCTAAACTTTACCCAAATCTGAATATGTTTGGTAATATGAAGACCAATCTGCAGTGCCCTGTGGGTTTCAAACTGTATCACCATTGCAGTTAAATATCCTTCAAATGGAATCTGAAGCCATTCCAATGACAGCATGAGCACAGCAACATGTCCACAGCACAACAGGATGAGCGCAGCAACGTGTCCACTGCACAACAGCACCGTTGACCTTATAGTGAGTGCTCTGTCCCTATAAGGCTCTCAGTTATAACACGCCTCGGACATAATGCATTACATCCCCCAATTCCCTATACTAGTGATTAATGCAATATTTCTACAGTAAATACAGTACCAGTGTTCAAACTACAAACAACTTCTCAGCCTAACTTCCACTTCTGTCTCTCCCTTTTATATACAGTATCTGAACTGAAGAAAAGATGTGCTGACACTTTATAACAGAGATCTTATTCAGCGCTCGTTTTATAAACAAATAATTATTAGGCCTATTACGTGGTTACCTTTCCTAATAAATTTAATTTTTTGCTGCGAGTGGAGCTGCTGATTTCTCCGGGAGACGAGACGCTTCAGCCCTTCTCTGATTCTGTTAGCCTGTCACAGAGCACACCAAACCCACTATATTAAAATCCCTCAGTGCAGTACAACCCTTGTGATTCTGTTAGCCTGTCACAGAGCACACCAAAGCAGACTATATTAAAACCCCTCAGTTGGGGAAAATGGTGTGCTGGGAAGGAACAAGACACTAGGGGAACGAGCCACGTGGGTCCAATTGCCTCTGCTCATTCCCAACCTCCTAATGGTTAAGAATATAAAGTGGACTTACTTTAAGGTTTAGGCAAACTTTGCTTTCGGTGTTCAGAATCTGCAAGTAGAGTGAGCGGGCTCTCTCAATGTCCTCCTATAAAGAAAACAAGCTCCTTAATGACCAGATTGCAGCATGGCATTATACATGTATACTAGACTTTCACTGAAATCAATGGAAACATTCTCATACATAGCAGGGCTGCATTTTTCTCATGGTAAAAAGTGGTCTATTTCACTCAAAATAGGCATTTCAAGAGATTCCACAATTAAACAGAATTATTAAAAGTAGAAAAAAAAACAGCATTGTGACATTCAAAATGGGTTATTATTACAACAAATGTTCCTAAATATTTAACCTGAAAAGCAGTAAATGCTAAATTTATAGACTATTTCTGAGTTTTTTTTGTCCCCCCTTTTAAAGACATTCTATTTTCACCATCAGTGAAAAAAAGACACAAATAAATATAAAAATAACAACAGATACATGAAATGTCCCTTGTACAAGAGTGCCGTAAGGGTGCTCTTACGGCAATGGGTAAATTTCACAGAAATAGTGAAATCAGTGAAACAAAACCCAGCCTTGCTCATATATTAAAGAGGTGGTACTCTGCTGTATAGCATATTCAATGAACTCACTTCACTGAAACAAAGACCGGAGGCTCAGAGCTCACTACTGTAACTATCAAGGCGTGATTCCCAGGCTATGGACTCCCATCCCTATACTGCCTTCAACGTGCAGCTTTCAAGCAAACACACGATAGCAGACTTTGACTTTATTTTACTTTTTAAATCTGGTAAAACAAGGTTAAAGAAAGAGTTACTTTCAGGTAGTCCTGAATTTCCTTGGACATTTCACCATGAGAATGATATGTTCCCCAACCCTTCAAAATGTATTTCCTGTCATTACCTAGCCAGCTGCCTCCCTACTGAGTGACATGCTTCACAGCCAGTAAAACACTTTGTCCCTCAGGGGAAAGAACCTGGGAAATGACCAAGGTGTTTATTGACTCTTCAAGATCACAATGCCAGGACATGAAAAGGAAAAAAACATGCAAACTTGTCCCAGTTATCCATAACCAGGGTTGGGGTCAATTCCTGTTTTTCAATTCCAATTCATTCAAAGGAATTGATATTTTAGAAACATAATAACTCTTGTGATTGCGCCACTGCTTTCATTTGAAGCCAATTTAATTGACAGCGGCTCCAACTGAAGTCATTTGTTGCCCCCGTGAGAAGCTCATTTTAACCAAATACTACTAATTGCAATTTTGATCAATGGTGTGTTGGAATTCATTCAAAGGGAATGGGAATTGGGAATATATTTTAAAAAGGAATTGGAATTCAAAAACAGGAACTGACCCATAACAGCTTAAAAAGGTGAGATGCTGTTTTCCATACCTGTTTAAGTGCAAGAGCAATTGCAAAGAAGAAGGCATGTCGAGGAACGTGCTTTCCTTTACTCTGGGTCTCCTCCAGTATTAGAGTGCAGATTCTGTACGACTCTGCAGTGTTCTGTTAGAAAGAAGCAGAGTGCATGAACCGTCTGCAGCTATAGTGTGTCAGCAATGCATTTTATAGATATCATTTCATGCTGTTTGTGCGGAACGCTGCTTTCGGAACACACACCAGTTTGTAGCAGATGGCAGATGCCAGGGTGCATGTGTCCTTGTTGAATGTGACTCCTTGGGTCTTCATGTCTAACAGCACCTCCAAAGCACCTATCATTAAGAAACAGATCAAGAGAGCATTGATTATATTGGTATCACATCTCTTCGAGGCCTGACAAGAGGTCTGTTCCCTGGATGACACTCCTGCTGTAATTAAGCGGAGGTGTGGCTTGTGTAATTGAGATCACAGTTGCAACAGCCTGCAGGACACAGCTACCGAGGCTAATTAACATCACAGCTACACCACCATGGCAGTCTTACAGGAGCTCAATAATGATAATATATTTTCACTTGAATACAGTGGTTCACAGCGAGGGCCATTCTAGCCATACTCTTAATTACTAAATTGAAGCAATTGCACCTCTATTCAGTCAATTGATAACCACTAAACCCTGATGTGGAATGGTAGTTTGCTTTAATGTAATACCTCCAAACTAGACTACACAGGCAATAGGGAATAATCAAGCTCCTAGTGAAACCTGGAATGGGTAAAACTGCTATTCAATAGTCTTATTTCCATCTCTGGGCAGGCTAGTGTTGAGCCCTACATTTGCAAATGAAAATGCATCTTTTTGATCGTCATAAACATTAACATAATAAGCTGGGAATCTGTTGTGTCATTTTCTAAGCATACATTTCACTGTGTAAGCCAGGAGCCTTCTCACATTTACTGGAAACCCTACCTTTTAACAGTATATCTTGAATAGTCTGGCAAAGGGAATGATCTGATTCTGTGGTGGTAAATAAATACAATAAAACTTCAAAAGCTTGCTTACTGTCATAATATCCCTTTATGAACAACATATCCATAACAATGTTGAAAGAAGTTGAATCTGAAAAGAATCCTTTCAGAGCCTGAAATACAAAATGCATTTGTACAACAGACTTCAGAAATAAACAAGCAGCGAGTAACATACATGCACTAGTCTGTCCTACAAACAGCACATACATGTTCATGAACAAGGTTTTCCTTTGAAACATTAGAATACAGCAGTGTTACAGACACTAACTGAAGATGTATGCAGATACATCACTTCATGGTTTATTTTTCTATGCAAACATATACTGAACCAGCTACAGTGGCTCCCATAGTATCCTATGTAAGGGCTGCTAGCTGGTTATCTACTGCAAGCACTGCTCTGCCATCTAGAGTCCACAACAATAATTACATATCTTAAGCTCACAGCACTGTCAAAGCAAAGCCAAAACAGTGTAGCACAATATGGAATGAAAACCACACGGCGAGAACATGTGAACTACATACCTGTCATCAATAAATGACTCATTCATAAAAGCTATATTTTGTATTCACTTGTCACAGAAGCTCTCTTTATTAAAAAGGTCACCTTATCTTTCACCAGCTCTGCTGCAGTCTCTTCCAGTCCTAACTCGTAACACAACCTCATAAAGAGGGGTCCGAACTTAAACTCTCCAAACGCCACATTTCCATTTTCCTCATGGTACCTAATAGCAACACAGAAACAAAACGAAACACACGATTATGCAAACCCCATTGTACCCTTACACTCTAACTATAGAAATCATTCAACATTAGCAACCACTGCACTACTAATCATTACCAATAATAATAATTCATGATCTATTCTACATTACCAAAGCCCATCATTTGTATGTATGTATTTAGTATTTCTGTTTTTTTTTTTTTACCAATCTTACGAAATGGTTTTAAAAATGTATTTTAATTATTTTACCCCAACTGCGAAGGCTGCCTGAGTTTTTCCTGCTTGCACAGGTAAATCAAACCCATCTCAGATGCTGGTGTCGAGGATCACTCACTGTGCCCAACTGAATCACTATCTGACCCTTGTCCTCAAGCTTTTACCTGTAAATGGCATTCTTGGCTACTTCCACATCTTCTGGGGTCTGGCACAAATGCAAGACCAGTTTTAATTCATCTTTAAGGACAAGCTCATTCCTCTGCAGCCTTTTATTCAAGGTCTGAAAATAGTGATCTGGGGAAGACAGTGATAGTAGGGAACAGGGTTGGTAAGTTAACAAAAAATAATCAGATAATGCAATTGGTATTATTGCATTCATTGCAAATACATCATGAAAAAATCTAAAATAAAAGAAAAACAGCATTTAAGCGTGAGTGAACCACTGTCCCTGATTTTTAACAAGTTGTAACATTTTATAGTTTGTTTGAGTGTTAATTAACAATGAATCATGTGTGCGAGTGAGTGTTCACATCATTACAGCTGTACTTGAACTGCGCTGTTGCTACTCTACTGTGCAGGCTCACTAAAGGCAGTTAATACAGTATAGCCAATCTGCAGTCTAACTACACTCAGCAGCTAGCTGCACTAAAGTAACCCTCAGCCTGCAGCTCCGAGTTCACATGAATGACGACTCTTTGTTTAATTGCATGGTGGCAATGCTGTAATTGCTGTTACCTTTGTCTCCATATATCTGATGAGCAACAGCTACTTTTCTTTGCTGGAATTCATGTAGCCGAATCACATCCTCTGAAAGCAGATGCCTTTTTGCTGCAAATATAAACATATTCCTATTATTATACCGTATTGTCAATATTAATGCCTAACAGTGTTGGTACAGACAGTACAGTATAGAAGCTGAACAAGACGATTCTGGATGATGGCAGCTCGCAAACTATTTTTTTTATTTCAGAACCGCTAACATTCCGTTCTATATTCTGAGGCAAGGTGATCTATACTGCTGATGATGATGGTATCGTACTGCTTTTTGTCAAAGATCTCTTCTTTGCAAGACACACTTGGGGTCAGACATGAAACTCAGTGGTACCACTTGCAGGACATCCCTTGAATGTTTGCTTTTTATAACACAGTAAATGATAATAGAAATCCATTACAGTTTTACGACAAAAGGATTGTTTCTGTTGATACCCCTTTAATTGGACCAGCAGGGATTTGTACACTATAGTTTTCTGAACACCGTTATGGGTAATGGGCTGTCTCCAACAGTTCTAGAACTTAGCCCACAGTTCTGCAGCAATCTAAACATATTCACACAGGAATACAGTATTTCACCTATCTCAGGGACGGACATAAGACTCACATACAGTCATAGCGGTCTGAACCACTCCAGACTTTACTATTAGTGTAACGCCAGAACTCCAATCAACTACCAATAACTTAAGCCAGAACGAATGCAAATGCAGTGTAGTGTTCTGCAATGCGTGTTTTGTTTTTAAATCAAAAGCTTCCAAGGTCAATAGTACTCTCCCTGCACACCGTGCTGGTGCGGGGGGTACAAATCAGTATTTTTCTTTTATATTTATGAGTATTGTTATCCAACAGCCTGTACATGATTTTGTTATGCCATACAGTTTAACATTACAAAATGCTGTGCTGTGTGTCTGTCGGGGCTGAAACGTGCATCTATACTGACTAATAATAGTGAGGCACGGGGTAGCAGGCTACCCCCTTGCTCATTACTGATAAACTAATAGCAAAACATAAACAAACACACAAACAAACGTATGTTTCATCCTATTTCAGAATGTTATATTCCAGGAAAATATCCACAGACAGTGAGCTTTCGAGACTGCTGTTGTGTGAACATCTTACATTGCTCCTTGCATCGCAACTAAAGAGTTCTAAACCCCATTGTTTAATGGTTGCATGGTTTGGCTTGTATGCCCGAATAAAATACGTACCCCCTAATCTGCATGTCCAACACTGTGACGGTTTGAAAGCGGTGATAATTCCGCTTTGTTTAACGGTATTTGTTATGACTCTGAAATTGCCCGTCGTTAACCTGACCGCCATTCTGTCCCCTGGACATACCAAAACCAACTCCAAACAGGGTAAGTGTCTGTCCGGTAAAGAACAACAGGAATAAAGTATTCAAATCTTTGTTTAAGTTGTGCATATTTCAAGGGTGTGCAAATTTATTTTAAATGTAATATAATACCTTTGTTTTCTTACAATAACCTTGTAATATAGCGTATGCAATAACACTGTATAATATTGTCCCCTTTACGTCATTAAATGGTGTGGCATTCCAAGATGGCTGCATCCATGGTTCAGCGGTGTGTGTTCTCAGCGAGACGAGTGTCAAAATTTGCAACACAAACTATTACAGGTATTACATTGATGTGCTACAAACGAGGTTTAAGAATGAAAACAGATGCACCGGGTGTGGTTTAGGAATATGTTTGTACAGGGGTTCCACGTTTTTAAATAGATGTCACACTTGTCTTTATCTAGGGGTGACGTGAGAAATCCGACTAGCGGTAGCAGTGTGCAGCTTCATGATATAACGACATGTTCTTCGTTTTGAATGGTATTGTGTGATACGTATATGCATTAAGTCAGCATCCAACAAATGGGCTTTTTTCAGTTGTTTGTTTTTTTAAATTGAAGTAAACCAGTGGATGGTAGAGAAATGAACCAGACGCTATAATGTATTTTTTTGTGTGTTTTGCTGTATTGTACGATATTACAATCCCCTTTATTTGGCGATAAATTTGACCAGTTTTCCTGTAACTCTCTGGCACGAAGCAGTCTTTACCTGTGGATTTTAAATGTATTAATCACTGTAGCTTCCAAACTGAAGTAAAGTGTCACTCCTAGTGGCTTTCTGACCTTGGCATCCATTAAATATTATGTAGCCTGTTAACATTTGCATATTTAAGTTCTAGTTTTCCTAACACGTCATGCAAACAGCTGCATTAATCCTGACAGGTATACTCCACTGTTTCAGATGAGTTGCTGTTGGGTATTGCCATGTCTAGGTGGTGTACACTGCAGTGGTTCAGGTGTAAATCATTATTGCATACTGCCAGTTGTTAGTGGAAGTGTTTATCAGAATGCTATCCTTGCATTTTAACCTTCAGAGCAAACGTGTGTGTGTGTGTGTGTGTTTTTTTTTTAGCTAGAAGATGTATTCTTTCAGCTGCATACATAGACACAAAAAAATGGGATCAAAGGCCAAAAGATCCTCAAAACCTAGGTAAGTTCTAAATCATTTAATGACATTTTAAATCTCTGGTTCGATTGCATGGAAAATGTTCTTCCTAACAATAAGAAAGTTCTACTATAACTGAAGCAGTGGGTACCGGTGATTACCTTAAAATCTGCACAGTCTGCTCTACACCATACACTTAGAGGCAGTGGTGCATTAATAATGCATGTACACTGACTGTAGACTGACTGTCTACAGCAGCCGAAATGTCTGCATACGTTTTACCCTTTATTAAGAAGTCATGTATTAAATACATTTACATAGTTTACTTTAGAGATCAGATTTGTTGTAATCTATATAACCTGTAGCTTCGAGTACTGAAATGCACTTTTAAATAGGATCAATCTTATAAATTTGTTTCACCTAGACTGCAGCCTTAGAAATGGAGGTCTTCTTAAAGATGGTATTTTTGTGATGACGGTAGGTGGCACTGTTACACAGACAGCTAAGGGGAAAAGACCACATTTTTACAAATACAGCTTGCTCGGTCTGTGTTATTGACGTGATTTGCATGTGGACACCATCGTTTTTAGCATTACTATATCTATCTATCTATCTATCTATCTATCTATATATATATATATATATATATATATATATATATATATATATATATATATATATATATATATATATATATACATACATACATACATACACACACACACTGTAACTAAGGACCAGTCTAATATGTGCATTCACTAAAACACGCATTTATAATGGTTACTCAGTACAACATTAAATAACAATATTCTGCTAAAAAGACTTAAGACTTAAAAGGAACAAGACTGACTGCCATTAGAAAATTAATTAAATAAAATTGCTTGTGCATTGTGGCACTACTGTGTTAAAGAGTAAATGTAAAGATGGCTCAAACCCCTTCTTTCCAAGGATGTAACCATTTTTTTAATGTATTTCAAAATGTGTTCATGTTAATCTGTCATAAATATTTGTACTAACCACTCGACCCAGCAACTCAATTTTTTCTCTGTTTCCTCAATTTCGTATTTCTTTTATTTTGATACACTGTTTAGTAAACTATACTCCTCTTAAACTGTCAGTTTTATGCAGCTGTCCACAATAATAATAAAAAGCTAACCAAATGCGATTGTATATCATAGCTGCGCGGGTGTCGGTTGTGTTACAGCACTATGATTAATGTACATACTCTCTATCTTCCTGTAGGCTTAATTATACTCTGCATTGTAAAATGCTGCTGCCAGTATAGCACGCTTAGCACTTTCTAATGCTTACATTAAAGCACTTTGCATTTCTAGCCTACGTAATGCTGTACATAATGATAGAAAGAACTCTACATTAGACTACGCAACAGTAAGGACTTGCAGTAGAAGTTGTTGATAGGACAAATTACTTGTATAGAGTAGGTTAAGCTTCATGTTATATTGGTGTGTAAGGGCAACCAAGAATCCTATTGTACTTAACAAGAAAATAGTCACAGTTTGCTACAGAAAATGTAGTAATGTTTCTGAAAGCTATGCTAGATGTCAAGGGGCTGATGTGTAATTTCCTTTGGTACAGTAAGAAGTCCATCTGTACCACAGCAGTCTTGCATCTCAATTTAAACATTCAACTACCAGGAACATAGCTAAAGGTTATGTTCAAATTGATGGTGAACAAAAACAGAAGAAGTCAGAAACACAGTCAGTGTTTGTCAGTGCTGCAATTATCAAGAGCAGAGAGGCAGTGCAAGAGCAAGGTTGCTGTATAGTAGAATGTTTAAAAGTCTGCACAAATGCATTGAATGTGTCAAAAATATACTCGACTAACTTCATAAGTTGTGCACCGTTCAAACCCATTCACGGAAGACGGTGGCAGTGGGACGCCTGGCACACCTTGCCATGAACCAGATCTTCAAATATCCAGCCAAGCATAGAAGAGTACAGTACGGTCTGTTTGCTTGTAAATTAATACCTTGTCATTATAAATGAGTCCACTTCATTAATTCCATGAGTTTGATCAGAAAAGAATCTGTGTCAGGTTTGCCTCAAAGTCACTCCAATAAACAGAGTAGGCATGACATAGTGTTAGAAGGTTATTTGATATAGTTTTGTTTATGTTATAACATTTATACGAAAGTCATTTCCCCAGGCATTTTCTTTGCTCCTAATGGCCACTATTTATAAGCGTATCGGTATTCCTGGCTCCTTAATGATAAGTTGGTGCTTTCTTTGCTTCAACTTCAATTTTATTTTTAAGTCCACCAGAAGTTGATTTCTTCATCAAAAGGCACGTGAACCCAGAACATGAAATACAATATCAAAGTAGAGATTACCAGAACCTTTAATAGCCCTCCTCCCAACAGGAGGCCTTTTCTGCCAGCGTCTGCTCTCCTGCAGATAAATTCCCCAGTTCCAGTTCTGTTGGATTCTGGTGATTTTTCAGATTCAATTACAAGAGATGGCCAGAGAGTGGGAGGATGTGGGCAGTGCGGTGCTCAGCACTAACTCATGAGGGTCCTGTAGGAGTTCCACATGTCTTCCGTCTTTGTAGTTATTTTTTTAAATCAGTTTTCACTCCTGTAACAGTCTATATAAAATTCTCCTTGGGTAAAAATGCAATAGAAAATAAATATCTTTGTCTATCGATCTATCTGTCTATCTCTGTACCTCTCTAGATCTCACCTGTATCTATTGATATCTGTCTATATATAGCTTTGAACAGGGCTTGTTTAAGGATAAGCCCTCTTCCACACGAATAAAGATGCATTTAATAGCCTCAGGGTGAAAGTTATAGCTGACAGGTTGAACTTAAAAAGTGTTGGGAATTTCTCCTTTATAAACCACAAATACTAACAATATGTCTTTGGTTTTACAAAAAAAAGTTAAGCCAATTGGTAATGTGCTTATTATCAAGCGACTTCTTCTTACCTGTATGTTATTTTTTCCACAGCTGAGTTAGCGACTCTAATGGACATGACTTACGAGAAGAAGCTTCCTGTCAGCTCCTTAACAATAGCCCGGGTAAGAGGAGTAAAAGCTCAGAGATTGTATTATTAATGGAATGAGGATGCTTGGGAAACAGGCTGTTCAGAAAACCACACCATGCCTTCTTTTAATGGACAAGAACAATAGATCACTGAGGTTTAACAATTTTTTTATCACGTTTTTTGTTTAATTTGCAGAGTAAGTATCAGTCTGGAGTTAGATACGCAAGTATGAACTTACTGTAAACAAATATATTTATTCCAAGCAAGAACTTTGCCATGCAGGATTTTCACATAAAAATCCAGGTTTTAAATTGGCCAGTCTGTAGCTGAGAGTATTACTTTTAATCTGTGTCACCAAGGTAAAGGGTGATCTGCCCTGACTTCTACTTAAAACACAAAGGCCTAAATTTATAAAGGGGAAAAACCGACCACAAAGAGCCATGTAATGTGCGTGACCAGTACGGCCGCACTCATCGACAAAATAACAACCTGCTTTATAAGACTAATTAGGTAAAGCAGGCGATTTCGCAATCAACCAATTTAAATACCACTCATCGCAATTAGCGGTGGAGAATTACACACCTCTCACAATAAATAGTGGGTTTAGGTCAACCAGCATGTGTAGGCTACATATTCCAAAGAAAATGAATGGCACACAAATACCTCAGCCTGGTACTAGCCATGGTGATGAGGATGCTTAGAAGCAAAAACTGAAATGTACCAATATGGAATTGGAGATTGTGGTACAAGCAGTACCTCGAATACATCACCAGGAGAAATGAATAAAAAATGGAATGTGCAGTGGCTTCTTAATAAACAAATGTACCACTTCAGAGTCTATAGTAGGTTGTTTATACATCACAACGCATCATCCAGTTACTGTGCTTTGCATATTAGTTCAACTTCTTATCTCATGTAGAATAATTCCAGGCATATAGACTTTTCAAACTTCAGAAACAGTAAGTTTTATTTACTTACATCCATGGCAGTCAAAGGGGTGGATAATCCTTCCATTGTTGTACAGCAATATGTTCAGCAACAATAACCCCATACAGCTGCATACGAACAATCTTCAGTTTAACTACGACTTATATCTTCTTAAAGTCTTATGCAGTTACAACTATCCTATTTCTTATGTTTGTCTGTATTTCTTACTCTCTGTATGATTTTAAAGCATATATGTATGGTATATATGGTCGAGAAACTACTTGCTGTAGATACAAACTAATTGTGTCATCTGTCCCTCTGTCCTTTTTTTTTTTTTTTTTATCGTTTTCTTTCCAACTTGATTTTAACACTACTGCCTGAACCAGTATTGTTAAATACCAGAATGCCATATTACAAAATATACATTTTGTAGGCATTTCTAAAATAATGGTGGAGGATGAGCCCTCATTGAATATGAGACTTTTCCTTTCATGTGCCTCGGAATATCGATCCATCTTTTCTTAATCTCCTCCAGCTTTCTTTTAATTATGCCTACACTCGAAGAAGTAAAGGCTCTCATTAGAACCTTGCTTTGCCACTGTGGGGAGACAGTTTTAGGTGCTTCTAAGAACCTTTTTTACATGGATTCTATGTTCTCTATTTGCAGACTTTCTATTTTGTCATGTAAGCTATGAAACGTATTGAAAATTGGAGTTTGCAAAACAATACGGTTCCGGTATTATAAACCGTCACTTGCAAACTGACTTGATCAGAAAGGATAAAAAAATGAGCTCTTTGCAAAATGTTATTAAATGTTTCTTTGTCCTTGAAAACGATGTCTCCTTCTTGCTGCAGACAAGTCTCCCACATCACCTTGCCTTGTATACAGCCTACTGTCTGACTGCTGCAAATTAACACCTGCTTTTCAAAGTTCTTAAAATAATCACACAAATATGAGGCCTGCAATTACCAGCAGCTTTTACAAATTCTACAGAATATTTAATAGACCTCATTTGCAAAATCCCCTCCCAGTTTTAGCAGTTTAGTTGAGAAATACATGCTTATTATTTTTATGTGACTCGGTGTTCTGCACAGCATGGCACTGCACAAGTCAAGTCTTTTCTACGTTGCTGCTGCAACAAAACAGCCTCTCCTGACATTTATAAAGTCAGGGTAGTTCAAGCTATAGAGAAGGGAATGTGATGCTGTATAGAAAGTGAATACTGGACAGTCCATAAGTAAACTACAGAAGAGGCTACTTAAGAGTTGAAAATAATATCCACCAAACTGAGTTTCATTTCGAACAGATAGTGCCACACCCAGATGATGATGGCTGTCAGATTGATGACACCATGGAATTTTGAAGTGCCTGTGTGAAGCGAGGTTATGTGGTAATCCATTCACAAACTGGATGTTTTAGTATCAGAAGCCGGCAGAGGGGGAGGGTTGGGGTTGTGGGTTTGCAGAAGCGTTGTGAAGTGTGGGCGAGGTTGCGGAGGCTGAAAGTCATTACAAACTGACAGCTGCTAGGGACTAATTGTAAACCAGTTTGACAGTCTTAGCTCAGAGAGGCTGAAAGGTCAGAGATTGCGGAAAATGAGAATGTGAAGTGGACAGAACAGATAATGCAAGTCATAAGAGCAACTCTGTAACGCACAGTGTCTGATCAGATCTCAATAAGGCTTTTTCTATTCGTTTAAAGTAAAAACAGAAGGTTTGATTATTATATATATTTTTTCTCTGAACAAAAAAAGAACAGTATAAATGTAGGAAGTGTTTTTCAGTTTTTTTCATCTTTCAGATTGCCATCTTTCGAACGTTAGCCACGCCCTTTAAGATCACTAAATACAACAAGATTGAGATGTACTGCTGTTCAGATCATTGTTCTGGAAAATCCAACAGTACGACAGATTGGACTAGCACCCTGTGATATTGATATTGGGTTTTATTCTCTTCCCTGCCACTAATTCACCATACACCACAAAGCTTGTCAACAGAAGTACAGTATGAAAGGTCAATATTAAAATGTTCTCCCTTTTTAGATGCAAGGCTTCAGTTTGTTATTTTACGTGGAGGCGTCATAAAAGCTTCTAAAGGGCAATATTTGCAGAATTAACAGTTACATTTTAGACTTACTGTTTGCAGTTAACACAGTAGGAGTAAGTTATCATAACAATATAGTTAAAAAAAATTAAAATAACAGGTATATGGCAATTAAAAATGCTCCAAAAATCTCAAAGTAGCCTGTCCTCATATAAGGGAAATGGCACTTAATGGGTTAAGCAACCCTGTAAAACTACTATAAAACTTTTTGGAGGGCCAACTGCATATTTAACTTATGAAAACTCTGGGAAGCAGCTGGCTGACAAAGCAGTAATGTAATGTGCCTTCAGGTTTCCCGATGTAAAGAGGCGGCACTCTTTTTAGATAGTGTCTTCACATTTGGTATACAGTACAGCTGTTTAACCTCCGTCCCTGTATCATGACCCTTACCGATATGTCTTTCTTCCACTTTACAACCACTCCTAATTTCAAACCATCGGAGGTGACCATCTCTCTGCCCGAGTTGCATTGTTTCCTTTAACAAAAATGACACTTCCCATTGACAGTTGCAGTAACTAGACCTCAAATGTCATTTAATATTAAGAAGCCTTCCTCCCTGAGACAGCATGTAACTTTGTTTGACAAATGATTTTTATGATGAGAGACGGTCCTCTGTGTGCTCCTGGCTGCTGCATCGTGTCAGACGAGTCAGTCTGTGTCTTTAGAGGCAAAATCCATCATATGGGCCTCTCTCAGCCTTCCTGCATCTCTTCCAAACACATACACTTTCTGTTTGCTGGTTCAGAAATGGAAAGGTCTGTCAAATCAAGATATGTCATTGTAAATAATAAAATGCGAGACACAGTTTCTGATATGTTTGTGAAATGTATGAAACACATCTTTAATCATTTTTTTCATATTGCTTAGACATATTTTGTTTTCAGTGCTTATTAGAGCTGCTTTAGCGTGTATGACATTGGTTTCCCATTTAAGTTTGTTCTTTATTGACTAATTACTAATGTTTTTTTTTTCTCCAGTTTGTTGACAATATTTCATCAAGAGAAGAAATTGATCAAGCTGAGTACTATCTTTATAAGTGAGTTTTTTTTAAATTTTTTTATTAAGACATTATTTTTTCACTTACACTATTGTAAATGAAGAAAACATTAATGTGGAGAGTGTTGAATGCTATATTGTTGTTTTAAATTCTTTAAATATGGGTATGAGTTATTGTAATTTTTATAGTCAATTCTCATTAAGAGGAACACATGTCCTGATAGTATGAATAGTCTACATGGCCCCTGCCCAATTTAACAGCTGCTTATTGTAAATTGCTTCTCATAATAAGAATGTATACTTTTTAAAAGTTCACTTACAACTGTGTTTTCAATAAAATGCACAGTGCTTTTAAATGTATAATAATGTATTGTATTGGAATGAAATTTGATTTCAGTGTTACTGTAACTTCAGTTTAATAAATAAATAAACAAATAAATAAATAAAAATCCATTCCACGGGGAATCTGAACAGAAGACTGAGAAATGAAGGCATTGCGGTTCACTGAAATGAAGGCATTGCGGTTCACTGAAATGAAACTTCATTCTGATGATTTGTTTATTGGGACACTGAATCACAACTCATGCCCAGTTTTCTGACAGTCATGGAAAACAACTGCAGTTCAGAGATTCATTCCAGGCTTAGCTTGTTTTGTCTTTAAAAAAAGGGTCTTCTACTTGCGCAGTCATTTTGGTATGTGTGTCAGTCTATTCTAGGTGTTTAGACTTCCTACCTGTCCTGTTATCTGTTGCCTATATGCAATACCAAGAGATGTGGGAGTCAGCCTCTTCCCAGCAGTGCTGATGTCTGTATAGATCAGTTTCAGGATACATTAAAACCATAATACACACATACTGCGTGTTGAGGTGAGCCATTTTTTATAAAACCCGGAGCACTGCTTGGTTATATAATATATAGACTTATGTTTTGTTTGATTAAAAATGTATTTTTTTTTTAAAAAACATTTTGTAATCACTACTCATTTTTTGATCTTTACTCATGAAAGCTGTAGAATAATGTTCCCCGGGCTAAACAATACTGCAGATTTCTACAGCGGACCATTCTTAATTAATAATAAATAATAATAATAATAATAATAATAATAATAATGATTTGAAAGTTCAGAGGCTTAGTCTGAAGCAGAATCCATAAAGAGTATTTCAAATACACAATTCCAAGTAGTTTTGGTAAAGGAGTGAGGATTGAGGGATAAGGATGGGGTTCAATGAACTGCATTGCATTCATGCGAATCTGTACTGGAGCGGGACTCGGCTCAAAAAGCATATTCTGTCTGGGGGGGGTGCATTTGCACCCCTTTTCCTCATTATGGTGTACTAGGGTTATTGTTTTATTGTTTCTTTAGGTATGTGCTGTACTAGGGCTCTAAATTGTCAATATCCCAGGGTCGTCTTTGGCTTTTAGGACTATAGGATTATATTTTGGAGACCTTTTCAGTGATTTCCCTGAGGTCTGTTCTGTGTTTACTACTTTTGTTATACATTATCTGAATGGTGTCAGCAATGATTTCTTCAGTTGTATAAAACACACTTTTATATAGATTATATGGTTGCTTGCTCAAGTGATAAATTGCTGGATATAATGCAAATATGTCAGAAAACAGATCTACTGTAAGTACTGTCCAAGGTGCATGTGTGCTTAGTGTTAGAGCTATGCAGTATGGTACAATGTGGAAATCACATTGTTAAACTATATTCAATTTTTAACTGTTTGGAAAGTCAAGTAGAAAAAAGTTTTGTCAAACGTATTCATCAGTGTTACGATGGTATTACCTTTAGAATGTGGAGTTTTATGATTGTTGGTTTTTTATAAGTATAATTGAGTGCATATTACAGTGCTGAACTAGGATTGATGATATACAATGCTTAAACCAGTGTTTTGCATAATTAGAAGATTATGACCATTTTGGTTTTAAACACCAATAATGAGGTACACCCTAAAATTAAATGAACCAACCATGAAGCCACAGGAAACAGCCAGAGGTCAGCTATGTCAGAACCATGAAGCCGTTTAGGAATTTATTCTAATTACACTGTATATCAGTGCAGATTAATATAGAGTAAAACCGCTGCTAGTTAGTTGCTGTAAACTTCAACTTCAAATGAGAAAGGGGGCAGATGCTATGACCTGATACTCTCTCAACAGACCTCAAGCAGAACATTGAGCCTCTGTCTGTTATAGTGGACTTGTCTTTCCACAGTTCACGAGGCAACGTGATTTCAGGTCCGTTGTCAGCCCGGGTGTTGGCTGTTTGATCAACATAGTCCAAAGGTTCTAAGGAATATAAATGACATTGAAAGCACACAACTGAGTAGCATTGTTTCAGACTTTCTTAAACATGCTCCAGGTGTTTATTTCTCATTTTGCATTTTTTTTTTAATAAAATACATTAAAAAAGGATCTTATTAGTCTGGAGTAAATGCTTTGAAAGTATGGCCCTCTGTTTTTCGATCTATTGCACTAAATGGGCAGGCACATCACAAACACCCGAGTGTGAAGGTTTGGTATGTGTTTATAAAAGCAAGGAGCAAATATTCCCTTCCGATCAATAGGGTTACTGAAGCAGCCACTAAGTTGTGAATAAAGTTTAATGTCTGGGTTTTAAATCAAGAGTGCATCACAAGGCTCTGGAGGAAATCACAGGCCTGTGTTGCTATAGGAACAGCAGCTCACCCCATCAGTCTGTTCACTTCTCTCGGCCTATCAGGGGCTGAATTAAGACACTGGATTATTGATGACATTCCGTGGGTTTAAACTACTGTAGTCTTCCCATGTTTTGAAAGTTTGATTGCAGTGTGAATAGTCTTTAGATTAAACGTAGGGGTCTTAAATACAGTAATACAGAATTTTACAGAAACTTAATAAAGTGCTTTCGTACTTCTACTTGGCTATTTCTACCATGCAATGTGAAGGGGGAAACTGAAATGTTGTAGCTAATTATTTAAATAATGACTTATCAGTTTGTCAATTACTTTTCTTCCTTAAGTATTTCTAGTGATTGACGAGTGTCCTGTTGGGTCCTGATTCTCCTTGGATATAAAGTCGTGTGTGTGTGTGTGTGTGTGTGTGTGTGTATATATATATATATATATATATATATATATATATATATATATATATATATATATATATATTTATTATAACAGTGGGGACTTAATGACATGTACTTGTACATGAAGCATCAGAGGAAATCACCTACTATATTGCAGATGGGAGACGCAAATATGTGCAGTGCGGTACTTAAAGTATTGAACGACAGTCCTTACAGTTTACGGTAGCTGGAAAGGGTTAATTAGCTTTAACTTTATTTCAGTCCCTTTTACTGTTCTCCTTTTTATAATTTTATCAGTGTTGTCATGTTTGCAAGCAAAAACAGCCTTTCGATTGCATCTCCATTTTCTGACACATCTCTCAGACGCCCCAAATTCATATTCTGCTGCATGGTTTCCCTTTTCTTGTGCAAGCAAGATGACATTTCTTTTAAAAGCTGCATCATAAAATGTGCGTGAAGTTTGTTGCATAGCCATTTCAATATTCCAGTACTGTATCAAGAGAATTACTGTAGAGGGCATTGCCGTGTGCAATAGCTCTCGTTCAAGCATGCCAAAATAACCGACACGGGCAAATGTGAACTGGTCCCCTAACTGAAAAACACCAAATCCTAGCTGAATCCAAATCACTTCCCCAAAATCTTAACTGTTATATGTAACCCCAGAGAGGCAGCCAATACATCAGTCATTGATCAGAAAGAAACTTTTGTTATCCCAATGCTTTTTTCTATTGGTTGTCCTAGGTAGTGGGGGTGTGGCCCGTCTACTATAGACATAAATTTAGTCTACTTGAATTTACGATTGAGTGGCTGATATTATTAAAGATATTTCTAGAAGATCCATTACTAAGGTCTGTTGTCACAAGCTGCTCGAGAGGTCAAGTAGTCAGACGTTTCAGTAGACCACTCGCCCTGTTGGCAGTGCATGTAGTTGTGTATTGGAGAAGACTAGGACACAGTGAACACATGGATACGGGAAATGTCGAAGAGATCCTCTAGGAAGGCCAGAAGAAGATCCTAATACAGTAGCCAGGCAGTTTGTATACACTAATACTAAAGAAAAATGAATAAATATATATAACAAGTAGTCTTGTAAAAAGGTTTAATGTATGTGTGTTGCTGTTGCCTCAACCATATAAAACTAATCTTAAACTACTTTGTATATTGCATACTTCTTTCTGTTTTAACAGGAGCTCTACTGGTGCCGTAATTAAAATATAATCTGGCCTGTGATTTGTATTATCCTTGGATTTATTCAACCTTGATAACACAGTTTGGGTGCATACATGTTATATGTGGTACTAGAAACTATATACAACACCACAGTGCAGATGTCCCGGGAGAGAATGGGCCAATAAAAGTGCTATACATGGAGTAAGGTCTAGCTTCTCCCTGAACCTTTCTGTTTTAACAGCATGTCCTTCAGCCACAGTTAGCTGCATATTGTGCACTGTACCCAGCAAAGTGAGGGTTATGACCTTCTCTAATCTGGTAAATGCATTGGAAAGCTTGCTTGTCTCTGAAAGGTAACACGCGGTTGCTGAAGGCTGGGATGTCTACTCTGCTTTTCACACAAAAAAACACTCTTAAATATTAACTTGGAGGCACATCATTTATTTGCCTGCCAAATGGCTGTGGCGATTTTCCTAGTGCTTTATGAGTTACAGATTGCACCCAATGAGCAATGAGGAGGAGAGGGAGCGGGACGTCAGTTAGTTAGCCTGGTACATACTGACCTAAGCAGAAACCATAATAGATAGTCATAGAGAACACACATAATAGGATCTTAAACTGGTAAGAAATTTATATTAAGATAATAGAGAAAGTAAAAGGCATCCCTTTAAATAAGAATGTATACCGGGCCAGATTTCTTATGGCCTTTCCAGCAAAGTGCAATTTGCATTATTATCAATATTTATTGATTTTTTTTTTTCGACAAAGGTAAATAAATAAAAATCAACCTGGTAAAATGCAACACAGGAGGTCATTTAGGGGACACAGAAGTATGTATAAGCTATTTGTTACTATTTCTGGTGCCTTATCATAAACTAGGAAGAGTTTATTTCCCTAAACATGCCCCCAAACCTGAACACGAGCAGGGGTCTGTACTTGCCAAGCTAAAATAAACCAAACCACCTCAGAATTATTTTGATCTGTTTTAGAGCATTTGCTAATACGAGTGCCATCAATATAAAAGGAATACACTCTAAGAACTGTGAGCACACTTCCTATCCACTATTCTTAAAGCAGAAGTCAGTGGGTGATGCATGTTTCTTTCCTCTTGATCTTTATAGGTTTCGTCACAGTCCAAACTGCTGGTATATCAGGGAGTGGACCATCCACAGCTGGATTAGACAGTGTCTTAAATATGGTGCCAGGGACAAGGCTGTGCATACCCTGAACAATAAGGTAAGTGTTCTTGTCATGGGCACCACACAGTATTTCAGACATGTTTATTATAAATAGAAAAATATATGTCAGCGTGCATTAACATGCAGTACTATGTTGTTTTTGTGCAATATTTGGTCCCTATGTTATTTTTTATAACAGTATTATATTCTTCTTAAAATAGACAAACACACATTTTCTCTTCCACCTGCTCTTTTAACGAAAAAAAAGATAAAGAAATTTGCAGGTAGGAATGCGTTATGATGTAGGAATTTTTTTGCCTTTTGCCTTGTTATTGTTGCCACCCCATCCTTACTGTTCTTTTGATCAAAATCCCATTCATGCCTGGTGGCCATAGTGAATCCGGTATAACATTTTAAAATAGCCCAGAGAGCTTTGTTTTGCAGACCCTGGTTTTATAAGCTTCCTGTTGAATTGCCTCTCTTCAGTGTCCGGGTCTGGTATTGGTTCCCCAGTGCTTGTTATTTAATATCTAATCCCTATGGGCCTAACTCCCAGCTCTGAGACAGTATTGCTGATCTATGCAAAGGCTTGTTGACATTCTCTAGAGAAAACAGTTCCTCACCTCGCCCAGTAAATGGACAGTATTTGAATACCTCAACCATGATAACACCGTGTAACAATTTTTTTTTTTTTTTGTTCCTGGGTAGTAAGTGTTATTTCCTAATTGCTTATGCCTCAAAAGTATAGAAAATGGCTATTATTCCCCACAAACTTTGCTTTTGTGACCAGGACAGTGATATTTTGAAATATCACTATTTCCAATGAGAAAACGGGAGCTTTTGTGTCTTTTCGTTCACATAAAGTTAGAAAAAAACAACATATGAATCCAAATTAACACTACTCACTTCTAAATTTTTTGTAGTCATTTTTGTATTACTTTCGTATAAATACATGTTAATTTGGATTCATATGTTGTTTTTTTCTGACTATGTGAACGAAAAGACACAAAAGCTCCCGTTTTCTCATTGGAAATGGTGATATTTCAAAATATCACTGTCCTGGTCACAAAAGCAAAGTTTGTGGGGAATAATAGCCATTTTCTATACTTTTGAGGCATAAGCAATTAGGAAATAACACTTACTACCCAGGAACAAAAATTGTGTTACATAGTGTAATTATATTTAAGCAAAAGCAAGTCAGGTTGCCTTTCTCTACATTACCACTCGATCTGTATTGACTCCTTTCTAGTTGTTTTACAAAAAACATAATGTTTTTTTTAAAAATGAATCTGGCTAAAATGTATTTGTTGCTGAGTCCTGTAATTACATTGATATACATATTAGACTTCACGTGACAGTATGTAAACTGACCTCATGATAAATACTAGTACATGTTATTCAGAACTAGGGTTAGTTTGGCAGCAAATCATTTAAACTCCAGACTCTGGCCACTTTACACAGCCACACGAAGAGTTTGATTTCTTGTAATTAAATCAGCGCTTATAGGGAAAAAGAAATACAGCTGTTAATCCCGTAAATATCAATCAGTGCTACTCAAAGCTGTCATACAGTTCTACCAGAGTTTGAGCTGTGAAAGATTTAATTTCACTGAATGTTGTATCCATCGTATTACAATGTTTATTGGCTTGTTTACATTGTTAAAGAGGTGCTGTGCATTTTCAGATTATTGAATTTCATTCATGTTTAATAGACTGTTAGGTGGTTGTCTTATCACTCTATTATTATTTCTGCTTAGTTTAGTTATTCTAACTAGTTTAGTTATATTATAAAAGCAGGATTTTATGCTGCCTGTACACTCGGCAATGATTACCAGTTTTCTGTTCCAGATAATGACAGGGACTGGGGTCAGGGGACAGGGGGTAAGGTAGTAAGCATTCAGTCACTTTCAATGTTAGTCTTTTTTTTTATTATTTTATTTAGGTGCAGTATGGAATATTTCCAGATGACTTCACATTTAATTTGCTGATGGATTCTTTTATAAAAGATAAAGATTATAAAGGTAAGACTTAATGGAGGCACACAAGTGTACTGGTGATGCTTTACACACTGCCTCCCTAGGGATACCCTGTGCTAACATTTCACTGTACATTACAGGCAGGCTTACAGCTTGCAGTGTTTTCCCTTGCAGTTAACCCTGGAGCACACGAGGAGACCTTCTTGTCAGATTTCAATTACATGAAAGTCATTCTTTATAGGACTGCCAGCAGCTGCTGCATCTTTGCTTGTTTCCAGGATAGTTTGTAATATTCCTGCTACAGCTCATAGGCAATCTCACATACTGCATGATGCCGATTAGGATGTTCGCTGTTATATCAGGCAGCTGCACCAGCTCCTTGTTGCTTAAAGACATTTCTCACCTGAAAGAAATCGAGAGAGAACCCACATTATTAATTCCTTTGATGCATGACTTATTGAACACCCTGTAGATTCAAAATAATTCAATCCACAATGATCAAAAGTACATACTGCTGTAAATGATGTGCTGTAGGCGAATTTCTTCAGAGGGTGTCCGCTTCTGGTATTTTGTTGTGTGTCTGATACACTGATTCTGCAGTATGCATTAGGTTGGGTAAAAATGAATGAATGAATCCAGGTAAATTGATTTACTGTACATTCTTTTCTAACCTAATATTTATTTAAGTCCATTGTATTTCTTAAATGTCTCTTTACTTGAACGCCGGTTTAGAGGAAAGTATGGCAATTTTTCAGCATTGCATATAGATCAGTACAATTTATGTGCTTTACTGGAAGAGCTTTCCTTATTAGTTGGATGGCACAGCAGTTGTCTCAAAAAGGGCTGTTGGCTTCATCTGATCGTGTTTCTTCTACTATAAAATTTAATTTAATGTCTTTATTTTTTAAAATGTAGTCGTCAGCCAATGGTTTTTACCCCGGTTTTCTCCGCAATTTGGAATGCCCAATTATTATTTTTATCCCGGGTTTCCGCTGCAACCCCCCTGGCATCTCGGGAAACGGAGGGCATCTCCTCCGAAACGTGCTCCTGCCAATCTGTCATTTTTCACACTGCGGATCCACAGCTAAGCCACCAGACCTATAGTGCTGGATGACAACACAGATCTGAATGGCTCCACTGCAGACCTGCAGGTGCCCTGTCAGCCACGGGGGGCGCTGGTGCGCGCTGAACCGTGGATTGCCCTGCTGACCTAATCCCTCCCTACCCTGGCGACGCTCGGCCAATTGTGCGCTGGCCCCTAGGAACCCCTGGTCACGGTCGGCAATGACATAGCCTGGATTCGAACCTGCGATCTCCAGGCTATGTGGCACATCCTGCAGTCCACGCGGAGAACCTTTACCGGATGCACCACTCGGGAGCCCCTTAACGTTTTGTAAAGCCCACACGTTCTCTTTCCAGGTGCATTCTCGGTTGTTGTTGAAGTGATGTTGCAAGAAGCTTTTGATTTGACTTCAACTCAGCTGTTATCACTCCATGTGCTGAGCCAGTACTTGAATACCAAGCCGGATCTCAAAGTAAGTGCGTTATTTAATACTGCGCATGACTGTGTATAACACCAACTGATAATTAACTGAGGAACCCTGTGTGTGTAGTCAAAAAAGTAATTTTTTGTTTTTCAATCTTTTTGACACAAATTCCTATAATTTTAGTCAGGCGTGTCGCAGCATGTCAAGACGATAGTTAAGACTGAATTATTTTGTTAACTACTGCATTGTATGCGATAGCTTTTAAATATGGGTATTATGAAGGGGCGGTGGGCGGTGTAATGTTTGCCATTGTACCACAAGCAAGCGAGAGAATGTCTTGCTGCTGTAGGTGTTTGTTCCAAATTAAGTTTTAGAAACTGTAGGCTGCTGGGAATTGTGATCTTAGTGTGATTTGACTATTGAACTTTAGCTAGGAGTTGTTGCATTCAGTTTCTCCCTTTTGTTATCAATCTACGTTCCTGCTAATGCACTGCTTCAGACAAAGAAGAGAAATAGCGCATTGGCTGCATTGATGAATTGAACAGAGTTGTGTTTGGCATATTGAATCAGATTGTTTTAATCAGTCTAATTCATTATGAAATTAGTGTATTACCAACTCCTTTTTTTTTTCTTTTCTCTTTCAAATCCCACCAGTGGGAAGAGGAGAGGAACCTCGGGGCGGCTCTGTTGATCTCCGGACTGAAACAGGAGAATACAGTCGGCTTTAGTGCTCAACTTCTTGGCTATTCCCTTCTTGGTGTGGTTTTAATCTTTCTTTCTTTTTAATCACACTTGATAACATCTTAGTTTTTTTTTTTAATGAAATGGCCCCAGCTGTCTTTCAAAGCAAATCAAAGTGAAAGTAGTCTTCCTCTACATCAGCAGACAGCAGCTGCTGAAAAGATGACGCAGTATGGCTGAGTGACATTAGCATGCATGTGGGTGTATGTGCCAGGGGAGTCTTGTCCTCCATTTTAGATCCTCCTATTACTTGTGACTGGTGTGACAGCGTTTTTGGAACATACTGGGAAATTGATATTCAAATATTATGGAATGCTCTGCCTTCGTTGGTCAGGGAAGCTGAGACCGTTACAGTTTTCAAGTCAAGACTAAAACGCACTTTTATAAAATGGCTTTCTTGTCTTAGAGTTTTAAAGCTATTTTAAAATGGCTGCTCTTGTATTATGTGTATGCTGTTATTTAAATGGTCTGACTTTGGCAGTTGTATGTGTGACATCATCATAGCTGCTAGTTTATATTTGGTTAAAAATCCTATTACCTTACAGGTAATCCATAAATGAAATAAAGCATTCACATGTAGTTTAAAAATACATTATATAGAACAGTAATCATGTTTTTATAATTTAAATAAAAATACACATATAATATGAATTTACGCTTGACAAGTGATCCGGAGATTGGATGTGCCTCCATGATACATCAAAGAGTCACTTGCACAGTTTGCATTCAGTTTTTTTTTCATCATCTGGTGATCTAATAACAAGCAGCAGAGGGTTTTCGAGACATTTCTTTCAATGCAGCTTCCGCTATACAACGCTTTGCTGCCGTGCTCCCCACAGACTCGGCCTGCTTTAAAGGGAGTTACTTTCTGGATTGATGTAAGTCAGTTCTTCATTGCAGGTGATCGCACTGATGCCCTGTTTTGCTGTTTTAAACAGGGAAAGTTGAACTTTGCCAGGGGATCCGTGCCGTGTACCATCAGATGCCGCTGATGTGGACCCCTGGGTATCTGAACAAGGCCTTGACTGTGATGGAGAGGGTGTCTGCACTGCCTGCCCACATGAAGCTCTCCAAGGAGGCAGTAAGGCCTACCATTTTCATTTAATTTTTATTTTTTCTTTATTAAATGCAAATGTGTTTCTGACTGAAGACTGAAGCCAGAAATAAATAATTTCATGCAGATCAATGTTAGATATGGAGTAGACCATATGTTTTTTTTATGACCGGTCTTTAATAAGAATGACATTGTCTTTTTCAAAGTCCTGGCTGTACTCCCAGGCTGGTTGAGTGTTATTATTGCGTTCGTGTTAAAGGGTAATCAATCAGAGCTACGGTTCAGGGTCGTACGAGGTCTCTTTTTATTCTCGTCTTGCTTTTACTGCTGCTTTATTGCATTTTTAAATGCTGGCAGACTGGCTAATGTGTAGAGCTTGAGGAACTGTTTTTAAATATCTCCATACAAGTGTTTTTTACTTATTTTTTATATATGGTGAGTCTAATTATAATAATAATTAGTCATTTAGCAGGCGCTTTTATCCAAAACGACTTAGAGACTAGGTGGTGAACTATGCATCACAACTGCTGTTGCAGAGTCACTGGAAATAGGACCTTGGTTTTACGCCTCATCCGAAGGCACAAGGAGGTTAAGTGACTTGCTCAGGGTCACCCCCCCACAGTGAGTCAGTGGCTGATTTGAACCAAGAACCTCTTGTTGTCGAGCACCTTTCTTTAGCCACTTGACCACCAAGCCTCCTTACATATGCAGAACTTGCATTGACAAAATTGCAACGGCAGTGACTTAGTGATTTACAGTAAGTAAATAAACATGCTTGTGATTGAAAGATTGCAGTTGAAGTTTTAGCAACCTCGCCCTGTCCCGTTTTCTTTTTTGCAGTAATTGCACCTCTGATGACTTGGAGGTGACACTTTATAAAAAATGACATTTACTATAATAACAAAAAACACTTAAAACAAAGATATTCTCACAATCTCTGATACTATATTCTGCAATTCAGATTGGGATGTTTGGAAGTACAAAAAAACCCCACAGACCATCATTGCTAAAAAATATCTTAGCTTTATGTTATTGTATTCATTTAAATACACCCCAGAACTCATTTTAATTATTTCCTGTGACCTTCTTACATCTCCATGGCAGAATGGAACAATGGAATGGAAAGCTAAGGAAGCTGCTATATGGAGTAACAGTGTGCAAGAACAGTGCTGTGTTTAAGTGTGGTGAAGTCCCTGACTTCTGATCAACAACTTCGTAATACTTTGTCAGTTATTACAATTCCAAATGTAATTACATGGTGTGCCAGAGTGAGACCCCTTGAGACCACTGCCATTGACCAGTGAAATGAAAGGAAATGTTCTGAAGCTACAGTGACGCACATACAATGTGCACTCCACAACTGTAGAAAAAAGAGATCTCAACATTAGGGGAGGGGGCATTGTTAATGTTGTCATTGGGATAAAAACCTATTCTAGAGGATGGAATAACTGGGAATACAGGTAAGCTTGGAATAGGAAAATAAGAATGCTGGATAATTTTTTTTTGTTTAAATAGGTTTCCTCCAGAAGTTGCAAAGAATTTGTCCTATCTCCTTTTCACCTAGGCTGCTGTTAATTGGTTTGATTTCTCTCAGCACTCAACAGCAACTGACGTCAACCTTTAATGTGTAGAAGACCAGGGGGCTTAGTGTGTTTGCATATAGATTACCTTCCCTTTTATTATTAAGAGTTTCAGTCACCAGTGCCTAAAGCTACAGCAGTATTGCTCTACTCAGCATAATAAAAGTGGAAGAAGACTTCCTTGCTGTTCCAAGGTTAACAGATGCTATGACCACGACACACAGGTGCACTAGGAGTTCTCTTTTGTAGTGCATGCACGTTTTCAATTTACTGAGTGTTCAGTGGCTCTAAAGGGGCTGGCGTTCGTACAGTTATGGGATTGCATTTAGAGAGCACCTTACAGTCCGCACGTTATGGAGCATTTGCCATTCTGCCAGTGTGTCTCCTGAACAATGATGGATATGCCAGAGATATAATCATTCTTTCAACGGCAGTCCACAGTTTGACAGGCTGTTGTCCCTGGAATCAAGCTCTACCCTGCAAACACTGAATAGCAATAGGCGGATGCTTGTCCTTGACCGGCATAGTGATGATGTCCTGAAGCCGTATTGCTGCTTGTGGATCCTTCAAAGTGTCAGTAATGTGTTGTGTATTTACAGATTCTGCAAGCAGTACTTACCCTAGTTCCTGGCCATGAAGCATTCACTCACACATTCCAAGACATTGAACCCAAGTGTTTTATTCGAGCAGTGCTATTAAAACGTAAAGGCTAGACCCTATCCACAGTCACTGTGTGTTTAATTAGGAATTTATTGTCACTTGAAGCACTATTTTGGTTCTTGATCAGAGAACCCTGGGAGGCTAACAGATATATAGATGGTTCTAACCCTAAAGTTCATAGTTTGCGTACTGGCTTACAGTGTGATACCATAGACAACCTTTTATCAAGAGTAATCACACAGACCCATTCACTTTGAAGTTTCATTGATTCAGAGCATTAGTAGCACTACTTCGGTTTATTAAATGCTTAAAAAAGGATTGAGTGGTTACAGACTATGTTGGATCCCAGCTGATAGGCAATCTGGGTGGTCCAGTGCCTGTTCAGTCTTAACCACATTAATACTTAAAACAATTATAGTTATAACATATTTTACCCTTGGGCTTGACATGCGAAACGCTAATAAACACCCACTGCTAAAAATCCTAAATCATTTAATATGTCACTCTAAAGCTAATATAATATAATCCCTAGCCCTACGGCCATGCTTCAATATAAGTGAGATATAAATTCAAGATTATGCTTACCTCCCAGCTTTTCCGAGATCTTCAGAGAATGGACCAAACCGCCTGTGTTACCAAGCTGAATGATGATTTACTGTAGTCTTGCCTTGGCTTTTATAGAACTTTTCCTCCTCTTCGTGCGTCAGAAGACTTCACTAAATCTAAACATTTGGTCTGTTTTGGCAGCTCTTATCTTTAAATGAATAATATATTTAAAAAGTCTCAGCAACTCCTTTAAAATGAATCGTATATGATCTCATGTCCTCTAGTTTCCTAATCTCTAAAATATGTGAGGTAATCCTCAGACTGATAACATGTTTTCCGGGACCACAGAGTTCTTTATTGCTTAATAAGATACAAATATATATAGAGAGATGTTTTTGTTAATGTATAACACCAGCTGTGTTTAATTATTCTAGCCTTGGTCAAAAACATATTTCCTTCTTAACCGTAAATACATACTTTTCAGTGTATTCTCAGTAGGCTGGTAAATGTATTTTAACAAACTTTGCTTCTCTAGTTAAAAATCCCATTTCAGCAGTCCTTTGCAGCTTCTAGATAAGGATTCTAGAGGCCTTTTTTCTAGTTAGCACTCTTCAAACCATTTGTTAATATCCTCAGTTAAAACTGTATACATGCTACTAGAGCATATCCTTATGAAGATTATCCAGCAAGTTGATTAGAGCTTGAATTGAATTGAATTTCCAGTTCAAATGCTTTCAGAAACAACTTGGATTGTTTGCAAACTGCTTAGAACAGGAACTCACAGATTGAAAAGTTAGGAAACGAAAAGGCTGTGCATTAATAAATATTTTTTCCATTTGCTGTTTCAGTTGTTACAGCAGAACAGACTTGTTTCTACCAATTGCAGCTGTAGGATAAAGTAAATAACTGCACACAAGTTTAACAAGCATTGGGTGTTTGCTGTCTATTCCTCGCAGTAATTGAATTTCATTTTTTGTATTGTTTGCTTGCCAGATGGATGCCCTAGAGACCGTACTGCAGACTCAGTCTTCGACAGCCCCAGAGTCCAGTGAAACTGAAGGGGCCGGCGATTCACAGGACTCCAGTCCAGACACCAAAAACCTAGAGAAGGAAATGGAGAGGACAAAACTCCCCGACTATATGAACAGATTTCAGGTAGATAGTTGTGGTGTTGTGTTTATTTTACACCCCCTGGTTTGCATAATGTTTTATTTCTAACCTGTTCATTACCCTTGGATTTGAGTATTGTTTTATTACTGTTTCTGCACTTGGTATGTATTTGGCATGCCTAATAAAGTAATTAGCATATTTTACATTTTTGGACAATCTGAGCAAACCTGAGCAAGGTGGCTTTTCTATACTGAGGCCATAGAAATATGCAATCTCTTCCCCTTGAAAAATGTGCAATGGTCAGGAAGGGATATTCGTGTCCTGAGTGGCTTTCCTATTTGGAGTCCTGAGGAAGGTAAGGTGGCTGAAACATCAGGTTCTGTATGTGTTAAATACAGTGTCTGGTCAGGCTAAAACAAAGTATTGTAAATAAACCCAGGAGATTAACATGGGTACTTTGATTTGGAAGCTAACAGAGTTATGCAGCCTTACACAAGGACTGTAAGAGTACTTATGGAGAAGGCTAGCTGCCCTGAAGATGGGAGCATTGTATTGACTGAGGAAATACATTCAGAGACTTTCTGCTTAGTGCCGTGGCTCCCCAGGTTTAGTGAAGCTGATTAGAATTTTTTCTAGACAATGTAATGCTATGAAGCCTGGAGATGGAATTAATGCTGAGCTCCAGAGCTATCAAGCAGAACTAAAACACTTTTTTTTTTAATACAGTAGAACCTTTATGAACAATGAAACAAAATTAAGTCAGTAGAGCTGTGTTTAACTAGTACAATTCTCACACCATCTTCGTATTTTTTATAATAGCCAGGAGTCTTGTTTAGTCAAATGTAGCTTCAGAGTTCTACAGTATTTATTAAAATGCTCTTTGCTGTATGTCATTATCTTCTTACACTAATATGTTATTCTAATATATGTTATATGCACAATAACACATTTGGTTGTGTGTAGGAGCGAGTCAGTACAACCACACACCGTCTTGTTACTTACATGTTTGCTGAATTTGTATAATTTGTAAACTGTTACTGCCATATATTATACAGTTTTTAATATGCTTTCAGAAAATCCCAACCCACAGAGCTGTGCAAGATGCATGTTAACTGCATTTAGTTTTTTTTAACAGACATTGGCTGTTCTAATGCTGTTAAGTTAATGACTTGGAAGTCATAAACAATATAAGGTATATGTTGGTACTGTGTGATAGGGTATAAAGGGCTCATACAGCATTGATAGATAAAGCTTTCAGCCACAATCAATGGAGCAGTTATCAAGTTACTGGTCTTCTGGACCCAATATGAGATATTCATCTAACTGTCAAGAACAACTGGGACCCCTCAATAGCCCTCTTATTCACGGTCAGGGAGTCTGGCTTTCTGTCAAGTCAGTCCTGTTCTTTGTGACCTGGATTGTACAGTGTGAACACATGTCCTTTCAGTTATCGTGTCTGGAGCTGTCCTCCGCTGTCGATTTTTTTTTTTTTTTTTTCATTTTATCTAGCCTGTGGTTATGTGGCACCTGTAAGCTGCAAATACAGTGATGTATTAGTTACTCTATCAATCCTATTTGGATAATTGCATCATGCAGAAACATCCCTAATCAGAAAGTGCGTGTGTGTGTGAGAGAGTACAGTAATTAAAGGATGTTAGGTGGGCTAAAGGAAAAACATTTATGATATAATAAGTTGAATGAAACTACATTTAAACGTGACGCAGTGGATATGTAGTGTAACTATAACCTGGCTGTTTACAAACTTTTGGATAAACTTGTGTAAAACAGCAACGCATACTACTTTTCTGAATCATTTAATCTATTTTACAGAAGGAAGTGATATAAGCATAGTGTATGAGTGCCTATGTTTAGATCACTGTGTTGAATTTTAAATTGATATTGATTGCTGCAAATGGATTTTTGGTTGCAAATTAATTATTTTTTTGCTGCTTGTTTGTTTGTTTGATTGATTGGCAGGAGCTGCAAAGTAAGTTGCGGTTCCATGGCAAGGTTGAATCTGAAAGCATGCTGACCCTGACTGGCAGCCTCATTGAAGAGAAGCTGGCCGGTGCCGAAGCCACTGACATTGCCGGCTATGAAAAGAAGCTGCAGGAGTGGGAGGAGGAGCGAGTCCATCTTGCAAAGAGGGAGAAAGAGATGAGAGAAAAGGCCCGACTGGAGCGAGAGGCCAGGCTGGCAGCCAAAGCCTCCTCTTAGTGCAGTAGTGTCAGGACACCAACACTTTCCATTGGGACATCTCTGCTGCATTGCAAATAATAATGTAATAATGTTCTGTTACATAACATATATATATATATATATATATATATATATATATATATATATATATATATATATATATATACACACACCACGATGTAGTTTGTAAATCTCAATACAGAGCTTGACATGGATTCTTCTCTTGACAAGCCAGCAGAGAAAAGCCCCAGGTGATTATAATGTCTAGGCTGAGTCAAAGTGATGGGATTGGTTTGGGCAGAGTTGGGTTTTTAATTTGCTAGATACCCATTTGTTAAAGTCAGATTTCTTGTCATGTCTCCTCTGCACCTGTTCACCCAGAATCATTCCAGACATATTGGTCCCAAAGGATGTTGACATGAACAGGTCCACTTAAAATTCTGCTTTTTGCGTTATCAGTGCAAGTTATGTATTGCTCAAATAGTCACCTGTTCATGCAATTTTGTTGTATTAAAAAAAAAAGTTAAGATAATGTCATTGTGTTTTCTTTTTTCTCTAAAAATATTAACATTACATTGTTTAAAATTCGTTAAGTATCCTCATTAGGGGAGATAATATGTTTCTGAAAATCTGCCACCATTGATTCCTCAACAGTAAAAAATGCTTGGGAAATTACAAAGTAGCCTGTTTTTGGTCTATACTTTCACCACTTTGTCAAAGCTGTTTATTACTGAGACCTTTGATGTACTGGAACTATGATCACCTGTGACAGGATGGCTCTTGTGGTGACATCAGGCCAGGAAATAGACAGACAGCAGTTTTGGCGAGTGAAATGTGCTGTTGCACTGGTTTATTATAAATAGATTCAAACACAAAACACTTAACAAAACAAAAGGCATGATGGCCAAAACAAACAGACTAATTAACACTTACCTTTAACAAGCAGCGGGCTGGTGTAGGACCAGCATGCGTAGCAGTTGTTTTTGTTATTTGTTTTTAATTCTCCTCTCTCCTGTTCCTGAACACAACAACCCCGAGTGAAAGATGTGTGCCTCTTTTATACAGTCTGGCTCGATTTGCTTGTTAAATCATTGTCTGAGCAGGCAGTAATTGTGCACTCCTCATGCCCCCACACAAATACCCACTTTAATCTGCACGTGAAGTGATTGTGCAATCCCCGTGCCTAGAAACAGATATACACTAAATCACCTGTGCTTCATAACCCACACTCCATGCACCTCTACACACACACACATAAACATAAAATACGCACAGGGGCGGCACCCCGCCATACTCCTTATTGACGTTAACTGACAAAGATAATTGATTCATATTTGGTAATAACTCTGCCTCTGTTATTTCAGCCTCCTTTGGTAATGATACATAGTTCCTGTTTACTTCTACTTTTAATCACTATTTTTTTCATATCCCACTTCATGTTTACAAACCATTTTTTGTATTAGACCCCCTAGGATTATTTGTTTCTGATCACAAGCAGCACCTATTCTTAGAGTTAAATGTCATTGATATGCAGGTATTATTATTATTATTATTTTTATTTTTTTTTTGCTTGTAAAAACTGGTGTTCTAGAGAGAAAATCAATAATAGTTTGCATGCAGAATAAATCACGTTATACGAGACAAGTAAAGGGCCTGGCCATGCACAAACAGCGAAGCTCTTATCCTTGTTAATTAGATGATTGTGTACAGGACTTTCCTGTCCCGAAGTGAAATTACTGCCCTGACTTCACTCAAGGGCTCTCCTGTCACAGTTCTTATGGAGATTTTATGAATGCTCGTTGCTGCGTTTGTAACAGCGTTTGTTTCCATGGCACCCTTGAGAGTCAAATCGCTTCAACAGCACACGTTTCTCCTTTCAAAATAATTGCTAATAAAGGAGCCTGGTGCTGGTATTGTGTGCTGTATATCCATGTCATGGAGTGCTTTCATCAGTTTACCAGGAAAAGAAAAAACAGTTTTAGTATTTTGGTTGTGAGTTTTGGTTGCCTTCAATTGAAATGAAGGACTGAAAGACTTCTACTTAAGGGGCCCTATTTATAAAATGTGTGCGCTAGGGCAAAAATGACTGTGTGGGCTAATGCAGATCAAATACAAATCATGCGCCCAGCCAATCACAGCACAGTGGGTGAAGTAAGGTTACAACCAATAAGGATTCAACATTCCCTTTAAGATGACCGGTGCATCTGTGATAGCGAATGGAGGGTATTTTGAAAAATAAACAAGGAAGACAGTGTCTCAAGCAAGGCTACATTTTTTCTTAGCAGTTCGGGGGGGGGGGGGGGGGGGGCAGTGAATACTTACGAAATAAAAAAAGTAATGTATACACAAAATGAAGTTACATAAATAACTTTTTCACTTGTTGAGCGAGCAATCAGGAGTTTTCCTTAAGTTAGGCAAGTATAGCTCACCTTTGAATCGTGAGCACCAGAGCCTCTTTTATTATCAATGCTTTCCTGTTACAAATATACTGATGGCATGCATTTGCATCTTATACACCGATAACAAAGTCTGCATTTTTTCATTGGTTCGTATGCGTCCCTGTGAATCCCTGTATAAAACGCTTTGTCTGACCTGCCTGGCCCTTGCAGCATCTGTAACCTCCAACACTGGTGCTTCTTCCAGTGCAGCATCTGCTTCCAAATGTGTGCTTAATTACAGTACAAGCACATTTAAAGGTACAATTATACCTTCGGCAGGGGTCGTGGGGTTGAGCAGTGGTGTCAGTAGCCACTGCTTCAATGAATACCCATTGTCCCATATCAACCAGCCCCTCAGACTGTCATACCACTGAAACACAGCTGACACCTGAGAATTGGAGAGGTTAAACAAGTCATGAGCAGAGCAATGATAGTTTGCGTAGACATTTGTGATGTAGTTGTTGCATCACAGATCACACACTACTTGCACGTTGACAGAATAGGTACCCTTACGATTTGCTTAGAAGTGCCTGTCCTGTGTTGGTGCGTGTACTTTACTGCTACAGGCAAACCGTGTGCTCTCCGCACGTTTCCTTCCAGGTCAGTCTGAGGCACTTTGCAGATGTCAGTGATTGCAGCATACACTGTGTGTCAGACAGGCTCAGAAAAGACAGGTGACTTTTAAATATTTGGGAACATCGTCTCATCATTATTTATTTATTTATTTATTTATTAGCAGATGTCCTTATCCAGGGCAACTTACAATTGTTACAAAATATCCCAGTACAAAGTATCACATTAATCCAGTGCACACTCCATATTTTTTATTTCTCTCTTCTCTCTCTCTTTTCTTTACCTGCTTCCCTGGTAGTTCCCTGGTATTTATAGTCAACCATGTAATTTGCGCACAGTTTAGACTTTCACCTGTCTACTGAAATGCAAACGCTAACGCTGTTGATGTTTGCTAACCCGCTACATTTGTATTAAAATGAGGACAATCCCCAAGTTCAACCCATGCCAAGCACTGACACTAACTTGCCGAGTGGGCACAAAAACACATGTTGCTAAATCACATAGGTGGGCAAAGTCTGCAAAAGTGTTCTGCGATTGCCTTAGGGGTTTGCGAACATTGCTAAATAGGGCCCATGGTCTGTAATTGGTACAAACTCAGTAAAATGTTCTGATGTTGTCAAGTATAATTTTGATGTACAGCTCTGGAGCTCATTTTTGGTATTCGAGGTCTGGCATGGTTGGAATTTTTATCAGAACTGATTCTTTTCCTTGTGTGACCCACTTTATGAAACTCAGTTTAGATCAGTTTCTGTTTTAATGCCATGCATGCCGAAAGGATGTTGGCAATGGACACTAGTAGAATGTCTTAAGCAGTGACTGTCAAAGCCAAGTCCTGCTCAGCCTGCCATCGCATGAGTTTTATACAGAAGTATTATTTGTTGTACTGCCAAATGAAATGCCAAAAGCATGTGGTGTTTGTTGGCATTTCTGGGGTTCAATGAGGTTGACCAGTGAGCATTTTTGCTCATTATTGAACGAACAATAACTTTAATAAAACAAATACAAAGCTGCAAAAGCAAAGAAATCTAGACCATTAGATAGAAATATAAAGAAGGTAGATATTCTGTTTGAACACTTCATCTAATGACCAGCGCTCTGAGCTGCCTCAATATGAACTTCTACACCATCTGCAGTACAGCATTCCTGATGCTGGATTCATTTCCCAGTGTCATTCTTAGCACTTGATACTTAGTGATGTTAATTATTTTGCCAGACAATAAACATGAAAAGTAGGATTGAATCCAGATTATCATAATAACCCAAAGGGATTAATTAAGGCTAATTAAATGCAAATTAGACCAAATTTAACCATTTGTAAGTTTGTTAGGTTATTGGCGGAAGTCATGAAGGCCTGAAACCAGTGCTGTTAAGTTCTGAAGTGCTGCTAGTATATGAAATGCATTATTTAGCATTCCATGTGAAGGGGTGCTTATATAGCTTGCTGCTGGTTCGGTGGCACTGCTAAATGAATTCCTTAAATGTCTGGATTATCTGTGGTGTTAACCTGAAACACTGAGGTCACTTTCACCTCATTACAGAGATTACTATAAAAAAAAAACGGAATGGATTTCTTTAAAAATGTAATGCCTTACTTACCTGGATAGTGGGGGCACATGGGTGTTGGTTTTAGCTATGGCACAGGTAAAGGAATGCTAAAGTGTACGTGATTCCTGAACTGAACAACTTCCAAATAGATTATTAATCACATAGATACAGAGAATTCAATTATTTTAATTGATAATGTTTTAACTAATCCTGTGTTATTTTATAAAGCCTGTGATTACATCAATGTTTCAGCTTTCACTGAATACTGAAAACTAATCAAGCCAGGCCTGGCTTAGAGAAGTGGACTGCGGCCAGAACTTCTGAACAGACTGCGGTCTGGATAGAAAAGATATCCCCACCAGAGAGCCGTCCTCTGTGGAGGAGAGGGCTTGGTCATGAAGGCTGCGGCCTCGGGGATCTGAAAAACAAGAGAAAAATTCTGACACGGCAGAGTCGCCTTGCGGGGTGAGAATAGGTCTTGCGGAGACCTGAAAGGAAATAGTAAAAGGTTCCCTGACTGATGTGGTGCTCCCCTCGAATGAGGAGACTGCGTTCTCTGAAGCCGGGAGCAGAGAGGCTCCTGCAGGGAACCTGTAAAGAACAAGAATAGATGGGTTAGTTTGGACTCGAGCACTGAGATATTAAAGTGGGCCACGTTAAATATGTTAAATATAGAGCCTCAGTGCGATGAGGTAAGAGCATGAGCTGCTAAAGGATAGTGTGACAGGGGGTCTCCTCCGACCCATGTGATGAGAACCTCCCTTAAATAAGGTTGTCAGGGAAGTGAGGCTCACTTACCCCCCGAAGAATGGACTCCCGGCTCCCCGCAGAACCTCACCGTGAGACAAACGACAGCGCATGTGCAAATGCATAACGCAGACTCAAGGATGAAATATAAGCGACAAACAGAGAGGGGTTAGAAGGGTTAGTGTGTAATGGTTTATGTGTTTACCTGCTGCTCAGTGGAGAGGAAAACAACCCCTTCTAAAAGGGGAAAAGCCTCTGCTACAACCGGTGGTCAGGTAGCCCCTACTCCGGGCATGCTAACAATTTTCTGATGGGCTGTGGCAATGTCAGTGGGAATGGGTGAATGTATGTATCTTCTGCTGATGAAGTCCAGTGCCTCATACTCTTGATTAGGTGGAGATTGATGTTAGCGCTGGCTGCTGAGGTTTCTGCTCCTATCCTAAAGGAATGAGGGGTATCAAATTGAGGTGAAAGGAAACGAGAGTAGATGAATGTGATGACCTATCTTGCCGCTGGGAAGGTGGAAACTGATGGGATATTAAACTCTGAGCATCTGAGGAATCCATTTAAACAGTTAGACATAATACTTCCACTGTCAGGTCATTGTATGGACAGGAGGGTAGAGCTTAAAGAGTGAAGGATATGTATTGATATAGGGAGCCGGCTGGGGGGGAGCTCTTGAGGATCCCTCCGAGTGTCAAGTGAACTGATGGATGGATAGGAGTGTTGGGGAAGGGACGGAGTTGAGGCGGTAGAAATACTGAATTATGGAGTTGTAGGCTTTAATGGTAGTGGGGGCTAAGTGAAGAGAATCCCTTGCATGGGCAATGGAGGCTAGAATCCATTGCTCATTCAAGCAGGATGATTTGTTTGCTGGGGCTAAGGCTGTAGCCATGTAGTGGTGAGTAGAATGCAGAAGGTTGCAGAGTGTTGTATTTAGTTGAAAAGCAAATGTCGGTGTTGCAGAGTTTGATGAGGGCTGAGGTGGCAGCTGGAGCTGAACGAATATATGAAATCGACTGCTGAGGAAGCTCAGCGCGCTTTGCGCCTGATTCTGGAAACAAGGGCAGAGACATGAGATGCCGACCATCCTATGTTTTAGTCAATACAGGATCAATCAACGATTTGCTACCATCATGTCTGCTTGGAATGGAAAAGATTAACTCACATTCAGAGATTTGGGTTTCATAACTTGTGTCATTCTCCTAATAGTGGAACTCTTTAACTCATAATCAAGACAGATTTCTGGTCTCGTATCACGTCTGCATAGATCTGAGGCCGATGCAGAACAGGAGAGGATGAAGAATGTATTACTGTGATGCTGCTGCGAAACCTGATTTCATCAGGAGCAGTCTATGAGTGTATTGTCCATTACGGGGTAGGCGGACAGTTTGACCGAAACATTGATGATTGTAGGACATGGTTTCCGTATCTGACTGACGGCTCAGTTGAATGAAGTGATGACTTTAAAAGATGAATGAAGTGCCTTGATAAAGTTTGTCAGTTTGGAGGAGCGGAGCCAGTTGAGGAAGTGTGAATCCAGGAACAGGAAGAGATAGCAGGAATGGATGCTTGATGCAGGGAAGCTGGAAGTTAATGTGATGGTGGATTCTGAGCATCTCGGAAAACCGATAAGCGTGTGGATTCATGACCAGGTTCTCGAAGGGTGGGAAGAGTTGAAATTGAAGAATGTCAGTTGATATAAGTAGGCAAAAGGTTGTGGCAGGAGGGGACTCCTGAGAATCCCTCGGAGTGACAATAAACTGCAGTAATGGATAGAAAAGTTGGAGTGTGCAAGATTTGCAGCGATAGCAAACCAGCTTAGAATATGCATAATTGCAGTGTTATACTGCCGACTTGAGGTTGCGCTTGGAATTAAAACCTCTGGCTTCAGTAAAGCAGGGTAGACTAAATGTGGGTATTGTGATTAAAATCCTTGTCTATGTATAAAACATTGCTTTTTAGATTTGAATAATAAATACATTCGATGCATGTTTTTTTTTTTTAAGTTAGTCATGTATATAAATTTGTTAACGTAGGTCTTGTCGACAGAGCTTTAGAAGTTTAACAGAGGGCCAGTCTTCCAATGAAGACGTGGACAAAGTTTAGTAATGGAGCTCTGCTTTGAACGGTGCTGTAGCTGGGCTGGAGACTGGATGGAGCAGGAAAGACTAATGTTGGAGCTCCTGCAACCGAATAGAGAAGCTGAATGATGAGAAGAATTACCTGAGCAGGTAGGAAAATAGTTGATAATATCTTGGCAGCGGTATGCATAGAAATGACCTGCAGTGACAGGAGTGAGAGTTTAGATATTAGCTAAGACTTGAAGCTGAAGCACAAATGATGGAGTCTGAGTGTTTGCTACAAAATGAAAAACACTAGAGGGAAGGTGTGTGTGTTCAGGGTTTAAATAGGAGATTGGTAATGATAGGGAGCAATTAAGGGTCCCGACACGCCCCCCCTCCCCCTCGAATTCCACCAAAAGGCTAACATGTATTCTGCTTTTTTTAACCTGAAGGACATTACAATACCTGAAAGTTTTGTTGAAAAATATTGATGTTTGGGAAAATTACTTGATAAATGTTTATTCCCAGGGTCTTTATAAATAATAATGGACAGTACTCTCAATTTTTTTCTCAAAATAAATATTTATAAATAAAATAGTTCTTCATTACATTATTAGCAATAATAAGAGGTAGTGTGGTCCAGTGGTTAAAGTCTAGGGCTTGTAACCAGGTCACTGGTTCAAATCCCATCTCTGCCACTGACTGGCCCACTATGTGACCCTGAGCAAGTCGCTTAACCTCCTTGTGCTCCATCCTGTAGATGAGATGTTAAATCAATGTCCTATTGTAAGTGACTCTGCATGTAATGCACAGTTCACAGCCTAACTCTGTAAAGCGCTTTGTGATGGTGGTCCACTATGAAAGGCACTATATAAAGATATTATTATTAAGGAAAAAAGTGCACCTGATAAATTTAATTCATGAAACATAATCTGCTTATATTCACTCGTTTCTTGATCTTCACAAATGTTATACAAGCATATCTAATAAAATACGAGACAGAATAAATGTTCTAACATAACTAAGTCAAATATATCAGATTTACAGTGTTTTCAAAGCTGTAAACGAGTTCCTGTGTCATGTTTTGTTTCTGTGTGCTGCTGTAAAATGCCTGTCTCGGTGTTGTCACACGACAAATAAGAATCATGCAGTGCAATTCAGTCCTTCCCCTACCCAATGAGATGTGTCTGCAACCTGTACTACAAAGTATGGTGGCCCAGTACGTTATTGTGTTTACTCGATCCTGGGCCCAGAATGATCTTCTTTAGACGAACAATGTCCTTAAAGGATTAATCCTTATGCCAGTATTATAAAATATCTGCATTAGTGTGAAAAACAACAAAATAATGAAAACTTCTTCAGCACAACAATGGCAGTTTCGAGAATCGTACATTTTACATGAACTGAATGCGAGAAACCACCACTCAGCTCTTATCCACTAGAGTACGCAACCCTACAAAAGAGCAGAAAGAAAGACACACGCACGCACAGCTCATCAGTTTCCACATTTTGTTTTTATTGTGAATTTTTTTTCCTTCATTTTTTTGTAGTAGTTTACATCAAATTCCTCAGTGGGAGAGGGAGATATTGCACACAAATATCAGAAAAGCACTACATATTACTTCCACTTAAAACTAATCTCTACGGACATGACTGGATAGAATAGAACGATGCAGGATTATAAGACATAAATACCACACACACAGCTGCTGACGGACACATAAACAATCACCCGGAAGGAGAGCCAGTAGTGTGAATCGATTCCCAGCTGGTTATTTAAGACTGGTAGGAATGTGTACTGTACGACGGAAAGGTAAGACGTTCATGCATGTGTTTGAAAGTTGAAAGTTTTTGTTACTGTGTTTACTGTAAGTTGCAGTTCAGTGCTGTGTGAACTGCAATGGACTTAATGTGTCGTAGAGTTGAAGACTTAAATAGCAGTGGGATATCCATTTTCCAAGAATATTTGGAATTAAAAATGTCACAGACTTAAATATAAACAGTATTATAGTAGCTAGTTTGTGGTTAATGCAGGTCAAATATTCTAGACACAGCAATAATTGCTGCACAGTTTATCCTTTAAAGTAAAAAAGGATTACTGAAAATAATTTCAGTCCGGGTGTACAAATAAGTGTATGATCCCTCTTTATCAGCATAACTTAGGTCAGGATCGTATTTATTGTGACAGTCGCCTGTTTATTACAAGGATTGCGCTAGTGTTGAGTGGTGATGGTGTAGACTTTTCATTGCAGGCTTTTATGCAGAGGAGGCAGTATGAAAGCTGAAGGCAGCGCACTTTGAGATCCGCATGGTTAAACTAAGTACCGTCTCTATAACACTCCCAGCTGTATTCACCCTGCAACGTCTCTACCCTCTCAGAATATCTTTACAGAAATGCAAGGGGTGCTGACTGCAGGAAGCTCTTGTTCATTTCCTTACATGTCAGGAGAGAGGTAAAGAGAGCTTGCATGCCTTTTTCTTATTTTGAAGCAGGGTGGGTTGTGTGGCTATGACTTTTTTATTTTTTTTATTTTAGTAAACCTTGTTGCCAGGGTGTGCACACTTTCATCCCATTCAAAACATTTTTTCTTTTTCATTTTGTTTTTCCAAAACTTAAATATATTACACATAGCACGTGCGCATCCTGTTGCAAACCATTCACCCTGCCTGAAGTCTATTTATAATTATAGTACAGTTCTTAAAAAAATTCCAAGGAACCTTCCAAAAGATAAGAAATGATCTCAGTTAACAAACAAGTCACATTCAAGTAGGCCTTAAGTCAGCCTTTTAAAATCATTAGCTGTTTGTGTGTCTCTAAGGAATTGTAGTAATCCATACCTTCCAAGAAAATATATTTAAACTTTGATTACTCCAACCAATTGAAAAAGAAATGGAATTGAAATGCTCTTGGTCAACACCACATTTACTACCAAAGTGAAGTTTACATCCTAAAAATGAGCCCTGTTGACAGTCATAATGCAATAAGACCTAGTGTTGTGAAATATAGCCCGCGCTACAAGCTGATGCATGAATGAAAACATTAAGGAATATATTCAGAGGACAGTGAAGAATTAAAGTAAGCAATACTCTCGTCTCAGGTTTAAAGGCTAAAGTTAACTTAAGTGCAAAACATTTGCTTAGAGTAAACAATCCTAATTAGACAATGTAGACAAATCAAATGAGGTCACTATTTAGGAAGGCATCTACCTTCTAAAAACACAATCATACAGTTCTGGAAATACAGTGAACAGCCAAATAAAAACAAAAGTGCAAATGAACGTAGCTGCTGGATGGAACTTTATATTAAGCAAACCTTTCAAGCAAATGCCCATCACGCAGCCTTGAAATCTCAGGTTTGGGTTATTGTTCTTATACTCAAAAATGGGAATCACGCAGTTCATTTTAAAGTGATTCCGTTCCTTATCTTGAATATGGCAACAAGACAAATTCTTAACTAGACTTACAACTGTGTTTTGCCAATACAATCTGACACCTAGGTCTGGAGACCAGTTCTGGCTTAGCCTTGACACCAACCTTGACAGCATTAAAATACCACGATTCAAATTACATTCATTCTTTAAAAAAAAAAAAAAGAACTTCCTTACAAACAGAGCTGTACCGATTTTCCAAACGTTAAAATAATATCAAAACCAACAACTTACATATAATAGGAAACTCATCAACACTTTATCATCAGATTGCTTAAAAAACCAAAAAACATTTTCAAAGGTTTGAATTTTAAAACTTTCAGTATTGTTTTGTTCAGTGGGACAAATATTCCTTGAAAGAAAATCTTTGCGAATAAGATACGTTTTCACCGTTTCAAACAAAATACGTAGCTGAGAGGCTTGTTAGAAGGACATTGTGGCACCACACATAAAAACAGGCAGCCACACCTCTGCACTCTTTTCTAAACTGCTACATGGATGTTGCTACTGATCTTGTTTGTTTGGTTTTTGTCTATTTCATACACCTGCTGTTTCACATTAAAAAAATAAGTGCATCAACTGCCTCTTACATTCAAGTCCCTTTCTAAGCACATTTTACAGAATGTGTGCTCCCATATCCTCTGGTCTTTGCTTCAGGGTACTAGCCATTGCTCTGTTTTGTGGTTGTTAACGAACGTGCAGGTTTCTCAAGATTAAATTACATTATAGCACGGGAAGAACTAAGACAGTTTAAGTTGTTTCAGTGGGAGCGTGCCTTGGGTTACCTCTGCATATTAATTAAAACGTTGTCTAAAACATGATTCAAACTGCTGCACGTGCAGATTCAGCCCACCTCTTTATACATCCACTTGCGTGCCTGTCCCAACAGTCTGATGTTTTATCACCTGTAAGAAAGAGATACACTGTACATGGTTCTACAATTCAGTCAAATCACTTTCCATTGACTCTACATCATGTGACAGCAGCCTGAATCCTGTTTAAGGAATATGTGCCTTAGTTATTAAAAAATGAGTTAGTGACTTGCATCACCAGTTGTATGGTACAGTTTTTTCGTTTCTACCTGTTTCAAATCAATCTGAAAGTTTGTTTTTTGTTTTTGTTCTTTACATTGAAGGGTTCACTAAGGAAAGCAGACTCAATGCATGGCTTGGGGTTCCTGGGATTACAGCTCAATCTTGCAAGCAGAGAAAGATTCGTCTTGCATGACCACGGTGCTGCTGCTTGCTAACACCATGATGTTCAGGTCCTGCTGCTTCTCGTGAGTCTGCTGGTACCAGTCCCGCATCACCTCAGTGTCGTGGGTTGGGATGAGAGTAACCTGCAATATAAACAATAATGCTTTCAAACTGGTGGATGATAACAGTACAGAGAAGCCGTGCCTCTGCAATTGGTACTGCAGGGTTCATTTGAGTTCATACAATCTAATGTACTGTCTTTTCCATGTTGTACTTGAATCTGATTCTACAGCAACATCACAAGGGTTAAAGGGATGCTCCAGTACAAGAAGCAGCAATGAAAATGCACTGGCATGACCTTCCCAGCTCACATAAAGAACAACCCTAACCCAAGAGTGTGTTTTAACAAAAAGTTGTGGGTTTTTTTTACACATTTTTTGCACCCAAAAAACATTCTAGACTGCTGTTAAAAAGGCCAGCATCAGAAAAATTAATTGAATGTAGGGCTGTCAATTAAATGCAGTTACCTTCCGCTATGAATGTGTTCATTTTTTGGGAGCTTAATTTTTTTAACGCATGTTAAATCGCACTCCTGTACTCAAACTGAAGGACTTTTTGACAGTTCAATGGATAGAAAGAGGGTTACTTGTATCTACTGTCAAAGTGAGTTCCAGTATCACAGAAGTGCATCTAGTCTGCTGCACCACATGCATGTTAAACGTGCTTTCACTTCTCAAAATGCACTCTAGTAGTTTTTATGCTACAGACAACAACTGAAACGTGTCAGTTTCGACAAAGTACTCTTTTAGAAATTCAAACTTATGAATCAAGCTAGGTATGAAACTACAACCAGTGCTATTGGACAGCTACCGACTGCATACCTGTTAACATTGTAACTTTGTTTTATTTCATGATCACATTTATTTTTAAATGACACTATTTACAATTATGCAGGATGTAACTGTTACTGAATGTTTTGTTTTGTTTTGACAATTTCAATTTATTAATAAAAGAGAATTTTAAAGTATTCTTCTTCTTCTTCTTCTTCTTCTTCTTCTTCTTCTTATTATCTTATTATTATTATTTATTATTATTAAAACAGCAATGAAAAACATCAGTTTGAGTAAAGGAAACTGATCATTGTAACTAAAATGAGATGGATGCAGTAATTCCATCAATTAAATATGCGACTAAAACCAAGCATAACTGAGAATTTTTTAAATCTCAAAATGAATCGCGATACAAATTCGCTTGACAGCCCTAATTGATTACTAATGAAACATTAAATCATTAATTTTTATCATTAATAAAAATTAACAACTAACTATCAGTGCACATTAGTTTCTCTCATGTATTTCAATTGTTTCCAACATATAAAACTTCAAGCAGTAGGCATTTATTGATTTGAATGGGGGGTGGCTTTAAGATTCCCTGGTGTTTAAAAAAGTTTAGGTTCATGTTAGATAGGGGTTCTAGATTAGGTTTAATTTAATGAACTTTTAAAGTTATAAAATTTTGGACTGAAGCCGGCCATAGACCACGTTCGTGCATCGAGCTTTGAGCATTTTAAAATAAATAGCTTTCTATAAATTACCGCATATATGTCTATAAATAGGTCTTTTACATTTGCTTTTCGACTCCCTTTAAATGCAGCTGATACCTGTTAATCCATTTGTGTATCTCAGTCACAACTGAGAAACTCTTCAGTAGTAAAATTGGGTTAATTTACGCTTTTTTTTTTCTTCTGTGAAACCGCTAAATGGACTTTTTTCATTTTTACTTTTTCATTTAAATGCCAAAGGGACTCCTCCTTATTAATATAAATACAATTACTCATCATCTACTGATATCAGTTACTGTATATAAGTTTTAAGGTTACATTTTATGTAATGACTGCATGTTTTTCCCCCACTGCAGTCAACAGGGTTTTATTTATTTTATAGTCTTAGAGCAACACATGGCAGTAAAGAAGCTTCCATTAATATTCTTTACTGTGTAGATTATTTACACATTACCATCTGCAGCATGGGTCTCCAGCCCTGGTCCTGGAGAGCTACAGGATCTTGTGGTTTTCGGTTTAGCCAAGCTTAAAGTTACTTAAATGAACTAATTATTGGCTTAATTGGTCAAGATTAACATGTGTTCCAGATCTTTAGCCATTGAGGACACCTATAAAACCTGCAGGATTGGGGATCTCCAGGACCAGGGTTGGAGACCTCTGACCTACAGCTATGGCCAAAAATGTTGCATCACCCTGAATAATGTTCAGGTGCACTGGGTGTAAGATTTAGCTGGTGCATTGCATTAAGATTATTTTAGAAGTTTAGAATGTCATGTTTTGAAGCTTCAGGACTGTCTAGTGTGACTATGCAATATTGAATCTATCATGGTGTGTCATCACTGTGTCACGGACTTAAAAAAAGAGCATTGCTGTTGTCTTCTCGATTGGAACAACAGGACAGAACATGTTGTTATGAATAGAATAACTCCACACACACCTGCATGTTGTTACCCCACTGAGCCTTCCCCTCCAGCAGGGAATCCAGGACAGATCTGCTGGGTTCTTCAGCTGCCAAGTCGTTGCCACTTACAACATAATAAGAAGATCTCACTCTCTTGAAAAACTCAGCATCCACATTCTTGGCACTGCAGTGGTTTGGAATATATACCATGTCCATGTATACAGGGGGTCCAGGGGGAGCTGCTGCTCCACTGGAAGCTTTACTATTACCAGAACCTAGAACACAGATGAGTGGTTACAACAGGATCCAACACTACAGGTCATTGCCAAGCTGTGTCAGTACAATATACAGGGTCATTAATAGAAAAACACACCCCTTATAAAAATGTACCATAGTAAAAGCATAGCAAAGTGTAATAAAGTACAGTGAAAACTGGTGAAGTATAGGTAAGTATTGTAAACCCCAGAGAGGTATTATATGGAAAATCATATTAGAAAACCACGTAAACCATGGCAAATGCATATAATCTTGGGAAAAGCATGGGAAATGGCAAAATTACCATGGAAATGTACCGTTATTTATAAGGGTAGTACATTTAGAAAAACACTACATTTGTATCCGGCAGGATAAATAGTACAAATTATTGTGTGTTGTGCGGTTTCATAGAGATAGTACCAAATCTTCATTCTGTCCAATAAATAAAATGATAAATGCTATTTCAATATTAAAAGATACACTACCATCTCATGTTACTAGGCTTACCAGTGGTAGCACTTTTTGTACCCTTTGAAGCCGAGGTATTGGTAGCATTCTTAGCATCTTTTTCCTCAGCATGCTTTATATCAGAATTGGCACTTGACTTGGATCCTGTTGAGTCTTTCTTCTTTGGAGAAGCTACTTTTGAAACCTTATCTAATGTTTCCTTTGCAGCATTAGTCTTTGTGATGGCAGATGACGGTTTAGTCTTGCCATCGCTTTTCCTTGCTGGCGAGGAAGACTTGGTCTTAGTGCCCTGCTTTTTGGTCTTTGTCTTTTCTTTGATGTCTTTTTTCAAGGGCTTCCCTAGGTTCTGCTCAATAGGGATCGCTTCAGGGTCGACCATGCAGACATCAGGGTGAGGAGCGGAAGGAGCTGGGTCTCTGAGCGGGACTGGTGGGGGATCCATATGCCTGTATGTAAGAGTTTTGTCTGTAGGAAGAGTTTCAGACTCATCTTCTGAGTCTATGTTGGCATCTGCGGTAATGGAAGGGCATTCTTCAGTGCCTGGAGGCACATCCGAATCTGTCTGAGATGGGGCTGACTCGCTAATTGAAGTTGGTGGGGTTTCATCGCACTGCCTTGGATGAAGCTTTCCTCCAGATGGGGGCTGCCCTCCACCAGACTGTGTTAAAGGCTTGTCATCTTTTTGAGAGTTATCCTCATTAGCGAAGAACTCCAGGGGGCTGGGATTAATGAAGGAGGGAGACAGTTCTGTTTTAGGGTGCCTGTATTCACAAGAAGTGACCAAACACAAGTCAACATCATGTCGGGACTGTGGTGAGAGAGTCTTTTTGCATGAGTCTGCAGCTCTGAAGTCTTGCTTCCTGGACTCCTGCTCTGGAGAACATGAAGAAGTACACTTCTTTTCAAAGTCAGTTGAATATGATGAAAGCGGTGAGTATGCTGGCGATGCTGCTTTGTAACTAGCAGGAGACTTGTCTTGCTTTTGGGCAGGTTCCTCATCTTTAACTGAAAAACTTTTAGGAACTACTGAGCTTCCTAATAAAACTGATGAACCAGAAGAAAGTGGTGAGTAAGCAGGAGGAGAAACTTTGGGACTAACAGGAGACTTGTCTTGATATTCTGTAAGTTCCTCTGCTTCCATTGGTAAGCTTCCTGGAGCAACTGAGCTTCCTAAGAACAATGATGAATCAATGGAAAGAGGTGAGTATGCAGGGGGAGCTGCTTTTGGACTAACAGGAGACTGGTCTTGATGTTCAGTAAGTTCCTCTGCTTTAAGTGATGGGCTTCCTGCAGCCATTGAGCCTCCTAAGAACAAAGCTGATTCAGAGGACAGTGCTGAGTATGCAGGGGAAGCTACTTTGGGACTGACTGAAAACTTGTCCTGTTGTTGTGAAGGTTCTTCAACTTTAACTGGCAAACTGTGAGGTGTAATTGAGCTTTCCATAATAAATGACGAATCTGAAGAAAGTGGAGAGCATGCAGGAGATTCTGCTTTTGGGGTGGTAGGAGACTTCTGCATTTGTGAAGGTTCCTCTGCCTTAAAGCACATGCTTTCCGGTGCTTGTGAGCTTCCTAAGACTAATGGCGAATAAGACGATAGTGGCGAGCATGCTGGCGATGCTGCTTTGGAACTAGCCGGAGACTTGTCTTGTTTTTGGGTAGGTTCATCACCTTTAATTGAAACACTTTTAGGATCTACAGAGCTTCCTAATAAAAATGATGAACCAGAAGAAAGTGGTGAGTAAGCAGGAGGAGAAACTTTGGGACTAACAGGAGACTTGTCTTGATATTCTGTAAGTTCTTCTGCTTTCATTGGTAAGCTTCTTGGGGCATCTGAACTTCCTAAGAACAATGAAGAATCAGTGGAAAGTGGTGAGTATGCAGGGGGAGCTGCTTTAGGACTACCAGGAGACTGGTCTTGATGTTCGGTAAGTTCCTCTGCTTTAAGTGATGGGCTTCCTGCAGCCATTGAGCCTCCTAAGAACAATGCCGATTCAGAGGACAGTGCTGAGTATGCAGGGGAAGCTACTTTGGGACTGAATGAAAACTTGTCCTGTTGTTGTGAAGGTTCTTCAACTTTAACTGGCAAACTTTGAGGTGTAATTGAGCTTTCCATAATAAATGACGAATCTGAAGAAAGTGGAGAGCATGCAGGAGATTCTGCTTTTGGGGTGGTAGGAGACTTCTCCTGCATTTGTGAAGGTTCCTCTGCCTTATAGGGGATACTTTCCGGTATTATTGAGCTTCCTAAGATTAATGATGAATCAGAGGAATGTGGTGAGTGGGTAGGGGAAGCTGCTCTGGGTGTAACAGGCGACTCTCTGTCCTGCTGCTGTAAAGTTTCCTCAAACATATGTGTCAAACTCTCTGGGGCTAGTGAACCACCACTGACAAATGATGAAAGAGCACATGGTTCTGTTACTTGTAATGGAGAGTGAGCAGGTGGGGTGGGCAAACGAGACTCTTTTGGAGATGTTGAAGCTACATGTGGAGAACCTTCTCCCTGGAAAAGTATGGGTTTCTCAACTGGCGGCATGGATTGATCTGCAAATTTGGTATATGGCATTTCAGAAGGACTGTATTCAATTTCAGTGGGTCCATTCTCAGTGATGTGAAGGAGGTTTGCACTGACTGCTGGATGTTCAGGGGACTGTTTGCTGAAGTCTAAAGCTGAAGAATGATCAGGAGACTCCTGACCAAATTCTACTGACATGGTGGACTGCTCTGGGGACTGTAAGTCCTGTATAGGGGCTCTGCATTTTGTTATTTTAGGTGAGAAATCTGGAGAAATTGACATTGGTCTTGGGCACTCTTCTTTAGATGGAGACATCTCTGTATCCTGGAATGCTGTGGGTGTCTGTACTACAGATACAGACAAAGAGTCATCTACTTCAGTTGAATGTGGGGAGCCCACTTCAGCATGGAGCGAATGAGAGACATCATCTGCTGTGGGTTCAGGGAATGAGCTTGTAGCGAGAGAGGCAGTTGACGTGGAGGCCACTCCTTCGATATGAGAAAATGTGTCCTCTGCTACAACCTCGTCAGCTGGAGTGGCTGATTTGTCTGATGCTGTTCCTTCGGAAATTGACATTTTACTCTCCTCTTTGAAATAACCAAACTGGTTAGCATCAACTGAAATGGGTGATAGATCAGTAGATTTAATTTCCTGAAAAGGTTCCAAGCTTTTGCTTTTAGCAGATGCACTATCCTGCAGTTTATTCTCTGGGCTGAAAATGTCTTTGCCAGGTTCCAAATCCAGACAAGCTGCTTCTTGCTTTTCCTGTAAAACACAAACTGAACTCACTGAAGAATAGTCGACAAAGGGATTTAAGCTACTGGGTGACTTATTGTTACCATGCTTGACATCTAATGACGGTTCAGAAATGTCAAAGGGTGACTTCGCATCAACATTTGGTGACCCTTCTGTTGGAGATCCAGATCCCAGTGGAGGTGGACTACGAAGAGGAGACAAGACCTTTTCAACGGGGAACTCAGAATCAGGTACAGGTTCATCCATTGGACTAACTCTGTTGTTTGAAGGTTCACCTTTTTCATCAGTTACTTCGACTATAAATGGACCTGGGGTCTTTCCAGCAGTGGGCACAGAGCTTGTCGTTTCATCCACAGGTGACTGGTAATAGGGTGTGTGACCTGCACTTCCAGGAACAGATTGTGTAGGAGAAGCAACTTCTATGGTCTTGTCATCTGGACTGGCAGAGTGATCCATCGCATCACTGGTGACTTCAGAAAGGGTGGTTCCCAGTTCAATTGGTGCTGCAATTGCAGTTGGAGTCAAATCAAAGTTTACACTACGCTCACTTGTAGGTGTTTTTGCTTGAGGTGAGAGAGGAGCGGGACTAGATCTTGTGTCGAGAAACAACTTATCCCGAGTATCCAGGTGTAACCCATATTCACTTTCGTTTTCTTTGGGAGTAAGGATTTCACTAGGCAGTGTTTTGCAGACTTTGTCTTCCTCCATTGATGAAGGTGGTGATATTGTAGAGGCTGAATGATGATAAACATTACCTTCAGTGGCTTCGCTCTTCGAATGATCTGACGAGTATTCATTAAAGCTATCAGGAAGAGGAGAGAGTTTGGTTCTGTCATGCTCACTGGAGTACGCTGTCATTCCAAACTTCACACACTCCTGAGAAGGAGACTCGGTTTCCTCATTGGTGGTCTCGTCACTCATAACATCTCTTGGTGTTGACATTTCATCTATTGGTGTGGGCTCACTGGAAATCTCAATTATAGATTGTGTATAACCTGAAGTTGCTGTGAATTCTTCAGGTGGTTCTTCGCGATTCTCTTCATCAGACACTGTGGCTTCACTTTCAGAACCAGCTGGTAGAGTTTCATCATGAATAGATGCATGCTCAATGACAGGGGACTGAGGTGCAGGCATTTTGGGTGGAGTTGTAGTAGGCAAACTGTGTTTTTCCTTTGTTTCCTCAATCTCAAAATCTCTTGTGTCTTGTTCAGCTTCATCTACATCCCTTTCTTCTTTAATATCTTTATCTTCATCCTCTTCTGCCTCCTCTTCCTCAGATTCTTCCCCTTCCTTTACAAGTGTTTCTTCTAAATCTTCCTCTGCTTGATCCTCTCCTGATTCAGAATCCCTGGATTTTCCCTTTTCCAACACATGTTCAGGTTTGGCTTGTTCATCTGCTTCAGCAAGATCTTCTGCTTCTGTATCAACTAATTCTCCCTTCATCACATTATCATGCTTGTCCTCTGTCCTTTCTTCCACAACTTCCTCCTGTTCTTCTACCTCCTCAGTCTCTGCTGTTTCTTCATAGTCTCCAGCTTCTGACGATTCTTCAAAACCAGTGCCCTCATCTTCAAACTTCTCATTGATGTCATCATTGATGTTCTCTCGGGACTCCAGTTCATCGGGGGTCTGTCCGCACTCCCCCTCAACTTCTGTGGTTGTTATCCCTTCATCAGGAGATTCAACAGGCTCCTCAGATTCTTTGATGACCATTATTTCCTCATGTTGCACCATGACAGCTTCTTCATCTTCTGCTGGTTGCTCTTGCGGTGGCGTGCTCTCTACATCTTCTGTTATTTGTTCTGCTTTGAGTTCTTCAAAGTCTTTAGTGAGATCCTCAGGTGTAGACATAAGTGACCGTTCAGCTTCAAGAGCCTCCACTGTGGCTGTCACAGCTGCTACACTAGCCATCGCCCCGGCTGCTGCAGCGACAACAAGTTTGGACTCACTGGGCTTGTTGCCTTTCTTGGTACTCTTGATCTTTCCCTTCTCTTTGGTTTTTCCTGGGCTTCCTAGATCCTTCCTTGATGACTCTTCTTTCTTTTGGACTTTTGGTTTTGGCACAGGCTTTTTGCCATCAGCCTGAGGTGTGGCAGTTTTCTTCATGTCTTTCGGGGCTTTCTTCATGTCCTTTTTAAGGTCTTTGTCTTCTTTTTTCAATTCTTTCTTCTCTTCTTTTGGAACCTCCTTCTTTGGTGTTTCCTTCTTCACCTCTTTCTTTACTTCCTTTTTCACTTCCTTTTTCTGGTCTTTTTTCAACTCCTTTATTTCTTCCTTTTTAGCCTTCTCTTCCTTTTTAATTTCTTTCTTAGCTGCCTCCTTCTTTACTTCTTTTTTCTTTTCTTCAGATTTCTGGGCCTTGGCCTCCTTTTTAACTACTCTTTCCTTTACCACTTTTGGTTTTATGTCAGCCTTGTGCTTGTCTGGGGTTTCTGTTTGAAGTGGTTGGTCTGATTTTGACTTGGCCTCTTTCTCTGTCACCAGTGGCTTTGGTTTTTCTTTTTTCACGGTTGTTTTTACCTTTTTCTCTGTTGTTTGGGTCTTTTCTTGTGTGTCTACTTTTGCTGCCTCTGACGGCTCTTCTTTTGATTCTTTCCTAACTCCTCTGCTTGATGATGGTCTGGATGCTGATTTTAGGCTTTCAATACTGTCCGTCTTGTGTTTCAGCTTAGCCTGTTTCAGACCTGGCGCAGCGATGTTTGCAGTTAGCTCTTTCTGGCTGACCACTGGCTGCTTTAGGAAGTCCAGATGCTTAAGTTTTTCCAAGCCTTCTAGTATACTGTGTTGAGATGCATTGCCTGGAAACAAAACACGTACTATCTTTTCAGTGGGGTTAGCTGGATGCCATACAATCAACGATGAAATTGAGGTTAAGTAAGAGACTGGAATTTCAGATTCTTTGCCGCTTGGGAGCAAGACAGAGGCTTTGTCTTTGCTGCTGCCAGTCCACTGCTTCATAAAATACTGAAGCTCCTTGCTGTTTTTAACTGGGTTTAGCACATACATTTCTAATCGCCCCACTCCCATTTTCTGAAAGAGAATGATAGGATCTATAGCATTTCCGACACCTCTGTTAAGTGGTTCTGGTTTTAAAGATAATTTATTCAAGTATTGCAGTGTAAGACTAGCCTCCTCGATGCTTCTTCTGACCCTAAGATTCGGCTCTGGGTTCCTCAGGTCCTCGGGAACATTTAGAAACACCACTCCCAGGTCGGGGGAGATGAGATTTTTCATCCAGTCACTATTGGCAGTAGATCCCTGTGACTGCTCTTCCTCTAGTTCTGCTACTTTCCGCTGTAGCATGCTGTTGATTCCAGGAAGGTTGTCGTCTCCAATGTGTGTCAGAAGTATAGAGTCCACTCTATCCAGGTGTCTCACAAGCTTCCAGAAACAGGACTTGCGATCTGACCCTCCATTAATGAGCATGTTGAAGCCGTTGACCGCAAACAGGGCCGAGTCTCCTCTCCCACCAGGGAAAATATAGCAGCATGGCTTTGAGAGCTTTAAAAAGCCCCCTGAGGTTGGTGGTTCTAGGATGTCGAATGGAGATGAAATCTCTACAGACTCTGAGAGGTATTCTGTAAACTCTGAAAGTCCTTCCATTTCAGGCAGTATTGAGGATGAGTTGAGCTTCATGTTGATGAAGTCCTGCAGATTGTGTTTGTCCAGGTTTGAGTTCTTCCAATCCCCCTCCTCAGGGCAGAACAGGGTTAGGCTTGCTTTGTTGGCAGGATGTATGGTGCTAAGCAATTCACCAATCTGTTGAGGAAGGCGAAAGATTAAGGTGATTATTATATTTCATTAAAAATGGATTGATTGGAAGCCTGTTGGAAAATCACTTGCAAACAAAGCTGAAACTGACCTTTAACACGGTCCAGAATAAAAGATTAAGCTCTGAATCTTTGCCGATGAAACTAGCGCTAGTCAGGTCAGTAATTATTACTAAACTTTAATTTACTTAAGCAAAACCCTAGAAGAAATATTAGGGACGTTACTGAGGGTCTCGGCAGGCAGCAGGTTTAAGATCATTCTTGCAAAGCGGTCTGGCTCTGCTATTTCACTTCCTTCAATCAAACCTGTATGAATAACACTGTATCTAGAGAAAGCAGTATCCTTGATCAATAACCAATACAACTCATGCAAAATGCCATGATTTGTTTTACTTGCCAACCTTTATTTGCAGTTGTCATCATATATTCCTCCTTAATGATTTTAAAACAGGTAAGGCAAGTCAAGAGATAAGAGGATGCTGCTGTTAATTTGCTTTATGAATGTCATTTAAAATTCCTCCTCATGTATTACATGACATATGATTTTATTTTTTTAATAAACAGTACTGCTTTTCTGAGGATATACTACAAACACACAATTGGAGATCTGCTTCCTAAATAACGAGGTAAGGTTCATCATAAAAAGCATATTTGATCCTCAGTTCAGTTTTTACACCTCACCTCCTGATCAGTAAAGATGTCTATAAAGTTCAGAAAGGAGAATGATCCAGACTGCAGAATGAGTTCCCCTGTGTTTTCAAAGCACTGTCCTGACAGAACCAGTAGTTTGTGTCTAGCAGTGTCTGTGATCATCAATCGCACCTAAACAGAAAAGGAAATCAAACACAAATGTCTGAATTAATCCAACTTTTGTAATTCTCTTTTTAATTGGAAGGGCTTTCTATGCAAGAAGCAAGGAAACTTGACAGAATATTTCATGAAGCAAAACACATTAACAAAAAAGCATTTTAAAGCCTTAATTGGCTGAAAGCTAATTTAAACAAACCCTCAGATATATCAATAGATGAAAAGCACAGACAGTGCCAAGGTGGGGATTTGCATAGGCGGACTGCATGGAAAAATACATAACAAAATGAAAGGGAGAGGGGAAAGTATCATTTGATTGTTAATTTGTTAAGGACATGAGTGTCATTTGGGAGGGGGGGGGGGGGGGGAGGGGCGAGTCGGTCCCCTGCCAAGCTCACCAGGGGGACCCTCAAATGGCAGTTTCTGTGAGAAGTTAAAAGACTTAAAGGAAAGTGCTCATGCTTTGGGACATCGAAAGTGCAGCAACTGGACTGACAATGTAACGTTGTTGAATGAAACATTCTCTTTTTTTCTTGCCAAAAGCTGCAATGATACTAAGTAATATGTTTTAAAATTGTTCTGCCTAAAAAAACGTCATAGCAACAGCCTCTCCCAAGTTATCGCGATAAAAATATTATTTCTGTAAAGTGTGTGTTCTGTTTTCTGGTAATTGTGTACTAAGTAAGCTACAGTAAAAAAGAAAATTAGCTAAAATCATATACCGGTAGTTTTAATTAAACATATATGCTTTTACTATTTTCACATTGTACAGTATTGTGTAAAATGCAGCAGCATGGTTTATTTTGCGTTACCATTAGGCTAAAATAAAAAGAAAGTGTGCTATAGGTATTCATTTGATTTGTGTGTAAGGCCTACTGTACAGATTTATTACATTTTTTTTTTTTTAAATCAGATAACTCAAGTCTCCAGACATGTCCGGTTTAACGAGGGACTACTGATTATGAAAACTTTTTTGATAGAAAAATATTTTATTGGGGGTGAGGGGAGCACAAAAACCTGGCACCGCCCTGATAATAGCCAGTGCCATGTTAATTAATTAAGAAGTTACTGAGTCGAAGAGGGGAACAAAAAGCTAAACTTGCACCACCGGTAGATTGTATTCTCTTTTTGAGCTTTTTGATGCATTCTTTGCTCCCCCCCCCCAACCAAAAGTTTTTTGTGAAGCAACGCCCTTGGTTAAGATCCCACTGTTTTTTAAAATGTTTTATTTCTTTGTTTGTCTTTAGTCATTAACCACAGCAGAAGCATAGAAACAAAAATAATATTAATACTTAGCAATTTGATTTGAGTCATGCATGAAACTGCACTGCAGTCAATGTAAATGTTTAAGTATAAAATGACTTGTAAGTGTTATGAGGCCTGTCTCTCACCGCATCAGTGAAGAGAACATATAAATGTACAGGTAGATGTTTTTAACAAAAGAGGCTTATCCAGTTTGCAGACCCCGGTTTGAGAACCACTGAACTGCTGAGCATGCTGTCAATGTGAGTCACTTCCCTTGCTTACTAGGGTGTGAAAATCAAAGAGGAGCAGCACTACCCTGGTGGTTCCTTCAAATGAACCTCTGATTCAGCTCTGAATAAAGAAGCTGCCTCTGGTCACGTCACTGCTATGTTCTACAGAAGACAAGAGGCTGATTTCAGAATAACTGAGTTAAAACCATGCATTTCATTTCAATGGGAAGGGTTGTGTTCATTTGTTTTCTGCTGAACTCCACTGATAGAAGGGGTCATCAATCTAATGAGTGTCTCATAAATTACAATTGCATTACATCCATTACAGGATCAGCTGCCTTTTCTACTCATTGCTAGCAGCAGCTGTTCTGGGCTGTCAACCAAACACATCTACGTCTATAAACCTGCACTGCTGTATTATGAGAAGAGGAAGCTCCACCCTTGTGTTACTGTGCCTTCCATTCTGATTTCAGAATCGTCATTTCATGCGTAGAGAATACATGATGGCTTTAAGTGGCTCACACAGAATTATGCGAGTGGATTCTCGCTTCCTGTCAATGAAACAGAACTGAAGAGTCGGTATTGCAGTATTAACACCAATATTACATGATTGTTTGTTGATTTTGGTGTAATAGGGATACCCATAAGGCAGGGCAAGTGAGCGCCGCAATAAAGTAATGGCTGACAGAGGACAGACTGACCATCACAGGGATAAAGTTTAGACAAGGCTATTTTTTTTTTTTTCTCACAGATCGATTAAAAAGGAAAATAAGCTCTGGCTTGTACATTGAGGTTCCCCCAGAATGGAATTTTTATACCTGAACAAAATGAATTATTAACCTGACAGATCCTGACACTAAAGTTGTGTAGCTGTTATAAAGGAAATTCATTGTTTTAAGAGAGATATTAAATTCAAGCATACTAAAATGTCAAGCTTCTGATGTTTTATCTATTAATAAGCAGATGTAATAAAACAATATTTCAAATAACCTACCAAAATATTTGATTTTGTTCAGATAAACACAACAGCTGGCACTGTATAACTATTACAGTTTGTAATTGTTTTCAACATCAATAGATTGTAAAGACATGTTCCTGATGTTTCTGTGGAAGGCGTTCCATGAGCATCCAATGCGTGTGGTATTTACCATGAAAGTGATTGACCCTATCAAAACAATCCCATAACCCTTACAGGACATGCACTTCTGTTCATTGTTCTGGTCTCAAATGCCTGGTTTTGAAAGAACCACATGTCATAGTAAACGTGTATTTTTTATTTGTAAAACACGGTATCCAGTACTTCATTTGCTTTAAGAAATCTCGGCGAGCCATGCTTCCAGTTAATGTTGCACTTGCTTGACCATTTCAAACATGGAGAAATCATCCCCAGCCTTTCAATGGCTTCTGTCCTGACATTAACCAATTAGCTGCTTCCCCTGTTAACAGACAGGCAGTAAGATGTTTTGACACAGAAGGCACTACTGAGGTGAAATGACCCAGGAAGTGCAAACAGATAACCTGAGGATAAAGCATACAAACTGAGAGCTTTGTTTAACACAAAGTAAAAATAAATGGTTTAAAATAAATAAATAAATAAATAAAACACTTTTGATATAATATGTGTCTCTCTCAAAACTGAACATCTGACACCTCTTTAGCTAATGGAAGCGTAAATCAGTTAAGATTCATGAAATTAGCTACAATTACTTTAGTTTACCATTAGCCTGATCCCACAGTGAATAAACAGCTTTAATTGTTAAAAGTACTAAAACTGTTCTATTAAACACACTTGATTGAATATAACATCTGAGTTCACAAGTGAATTTACCTCTGTGCTGACAGCTTCATCTGATGGGTTCATGAGAACCACTGTTTCCAGGACATTGCTTTTGTGGTGCAGGATTTTCTGACCTGGGAAATTGATAGACAGTAAAGGTTAGCATACGGAAGAGTCTTTTATATTGATCATTTCTGTTTTACAAAAAAAAAAAAAAAAAACCTTTGCACGTTATATACTGTATATACTGGATGTACTTTTTAAACAAATAACTGCTTCTTTGATGGCTGTCTCAGACTTAAATGACATGACTATACATGTGTAACTGTGTGGTGCGTCAAGGTTTGACTGAAACTTTAACAGTCCTGAATCAAGCACCTGCACCTTATCATGTATAGAGGTCACTATACCGTATAGCTTAGTTTCCATTATATCTTCTACAGTGTACCACCCATTATAGCTACAGTACAGACTAGAGTAAGACTAGAACTGCAATAGAACACATTACAGATAATAATGAAAAAGAAGAACCCTTTTGGGTATTACTATGCTGTGAGGGTCATGAGGCTCAGCAGCGAGGATGCTGCACTGTCCATCACTGCTGTTTCACTCAGCGATTCAATGCAAACTCGACTGTCAGCAGGGTGAAGCCCCAGGAGTCCTCACATACATTGCTCTGGTGGTGCACAGCCAGTTACTAGCTTCCTAATGGAGGCTGCCCAGCCAGCTGCTACTCCATGAAATAGCTGAGCAGGAGAAACGCAAGCTTCACATTAGCTTTTAATCTTTGGTTAACTCTTTCATCTGCCACACCACCTTCTACATTTAAATGCCATGTGTTCTTACTGGAATTACACAGCAAGGTACCCCTGTACCCCTGTCTCTTACTTTCTCCTGACTGGAGATGAACACATCAACCTTGTATGGAACAACTACATTGATACCTGGAAAAAAATCTTTACAGTATGTAATATCAACACACAATTGTCATATACGGAAAGAGATCTTTGAGTTTTGTGTGCTGGGAGACTGGCCTACATACAGATAATAAACATAAAAAGGTTTACTTTCACTGTAGTATGGTTATTTCTGTCCTGATTCCAATTTTACTCTTCCTCTGTTTTCAAATGAAAATTCGTTTGAGAGTCTCTGAATTAGTAATCACTGTGCTCTGTGCTAGTAGTGCTCTTGTGCTCCCATGTTTCATTTAGAAACAGCTTCGCATTCACTATTGTAAAAAGTCCTCTAAGATTTGGACCACCAAGGCCAGCTCAAGATCTAAAGGTGTCATGAGATATTGGAATCTGTAATGCATCCCTCGGAGCCTGTCAGAAAATACAACTGGATTTGAATTGGCTCAAAGAGGTGAAGGCCTGTGTATTATTTCAGGATATTTACTCTACGTTGCTGTCAGTCACAAGTCATCATTCAAAATGTGCTGCCTGGCAACAAGAAACAGGTTCAATAATGCACAGTTCTGATGAACATACTGTATTGAAGTATTGGGAGTCTTACATCTCATTTTAACCCAACGGATAAAAGTTAATTTAATATATTTCAAATAAAGAAATGCAAGAGAATTATAAACAGGCAATAGGGTTATATATAAAATAAGGTGCTTGATGCTCGAATAAAATACTGGGCCAGCTTACGCTGCAGGGTATTAGTAGGGCTTCTGTTTTTTCGGGTTCTATTAATTGTATTTTTAGGTGCTTATTTTTAGCTATTTCCGAGTTTTATGTAAATAGTTTTTTTAGGGGCTTTTGTTTTTGATATACTGTATGAAATTAGTGTTTTCGGTTACTTTCCAAAATGCTTAATCGTCTTTTTTTGTGTCAAAATATGTATAGTATCTCGACAGTACTTGTCTTGTCACAACGAAATCCCTATGGTCACGGGTACATTCTTCTGGGGTTTTTGTGTGGAGGCATTTTTGTACATTTTGCCACAATTCTGTTTTGAATCCTCCGTATCTTAACTGTAATACAGCTTTAAATCCCCCTAACAAGCCTTCATCCTGATTGGAATCTCGTTTTAAATCTCGCAAGCGGAGTCTCCAATAGAAATGTAGGAATGAGCTGTCACTCAGTAATTGGGGCGGGTTTAAAGTATTCAGAACTAATCAATGACAGATACCAGTCAGGAAGGCAGGACATTGCCCAGCAGCACAGAGAAATGTATTTATTATTATTTTTGTAGTAGGTTTTATTTTATTTTTTTATGTGAAAAGGGTAAAGTCAAAGTGAATAGATTAACCATTTTCGCAGTTTTTATGGTGTTTATTGGCTATCCACCGAGTTGTTATCTTTCCAGCTAATACTGACCCTGACGCTGCCTTGTGTTGAACAGAACATGCTGGGATTAAATGTTGATATAAAAACATGACTGATCTGCAGCAACTGTACCTGCAGTGCCAGCACGAGTTCTAGACTGAACACCAACCCTGGCCACTTCAGCTAGGTAGCAGTAAACGTAGAGCTACTGTACAACCTCACTATTTATAAATGTCAGATGGGACTCATTCCTTCAATGTGTAAATGTGCGGCACTGGACTTCATCTGTGATTTTTTTCAGGCCAAGATTTGAGTAAAAAGTTTTCATACATTTCCTAACCTTCTATAATTAACTGAAATATAAACTATTGGCTTACAAAGGGCATACTTAGTTTACCACTGCATTGAGCTCAACATCCTCCAGGACAAGAATGTGTACAGTCCTTTTTATAGTGCTGTGTTCTGAGTATATAACAATCTTGTCTAGAAGGGAAAGCTTTAATCACAAGAGACAAAGCCTGTGTATAATTAAAAATTGGTGTTGCACTAAAGCTGTACTCAAAATAGCACTATGTTGTCTTTGCTAACATCTGGAAAGTATTCTTCTACTGTAGAAGTTAAAATAAAATCACTATTTGATCATGGAAATATCAAAATTCATCCACAATAACTACTGTATACACAATAAAAATGGTAGCCAGGTGCAGGCGATTATTAAACAATAAATGATCAAATGATAAAAAAAAAAACAATTAACACACATTTGACAGGGAAGATATCAACTCCTTCCCTGCCTTGTTAGAATAGTTAAAGTCACTACAAAACAGCTGCATTTTTACAGGACTGAATCTTTTTGTTTTATATTGCTAAACTAAATGTCACTGCTGACCTGAGATACATGCAAGCCTCTAACCCCCTGTAGGGACAACAGACCTGAATTAGTCAGCTAAGCCTACAGCCCCCCTGGGTCAAATCGAACTTTTTTAAAAGTTTGATTCAGCCATATATAAATGCTGCCCAAATTTGTTGCAATGAACAGCATGCTTTAAAAAAAAACCTCAAGGCCCTCTGGATCTCCCTGTCCAGCAGAGATGTACGGTTTTTATTTTTCTTTCAGCTGGGTCAGTATGGCCAGAAGCAAAAAAATTCACTTAAATTGTGAGGCCTTTTCCACATTATAGCACCATCAAAGTGAGTCACAGTAGTGCTCCCAGCATATATTGTACCTACAAAAAAAATTTGTCACAATCACAAGTTTTTCAATAAACCTGAAGTAAACATAAACTTCTCAGTTCATTAACAGTCATGGTTGCTTCGCATAATACATTCAATTCCCCAAACCAGGACTGACCACCCACCGAATTCGCAAGGGTGTAAATCTAGAAAAAAAGCTGTGAGAGAGTGGCTTGCGCCATAACGTATATTGATCCATTCAAAATCATTGGATCTCCACTTGGTCCCAGCGGAAACACTTCAAATGTCTGATTCAGGGCTTGACGCTGGGGTTGGTTTGATCACAGTGTGCATGGGTTTGAGTAATGAACAGAAATCTCTATAATAACTTCCTCTGCAGTCTACCTGGTTTCTACAGCTCTGCAAAGTCCTTTTGAGTCAAGCATGAGAGCTCAGGGGTAGTCATAACATGCAAAGCCCAAATAACTCTTTGCCTTTAATCCAGGTATGTGCAGAACCTTTGTAATTATCAATGAGTTATATTCCTATGATTTTGCTAATTGTTTGTTGTATTTTTTCCTCATGGTTTGACACTGGTCCAGAGATTGAGTGCAGTGTTATTGCCACAAGGTTTATAGAAACCCCTGCATACATGTGCATTGCTCCGCTGAAGGAGAGCTGCTGGCACTCGAGGCTCACTGACAGATGGAGGTTAGACCTCCTGAATTCTGCTGAAAGGAGAGTGCCTCTGCTCTACTGCATGCTGTGGATGACTGAAAACTCTACTGTTTGGTTGAATAAATTAACAGTCATGCTTTATTTATAAGGAGCACCTTTTCTGTTTATTAACTGTTAACTGCTTTGCTGACAACAGGGCCTATCTTTATAAAACCATTTTTGCAGTTTTCCCATGGTGTAGTATGTATGTACCACACTTAACTATGGTTTGCCTTTTTTCTTTTTGTAATATGCTTTAACATACCTCTCTGAACTCCACAACGCTTACCTATGCTTTACCATGCTTTCACTATGCTTTATTGCACTATGCTATGATTTTATTATAGTAAACATTTACAAGGGTATTCAAGTGATCTAAACAGTGATGGATCGTAATACCACCCTGTGGCAAAGTGGTAATTAGCAGAGCAGGTGCAGTGCTGGTGCAGTAATCCAACAAGAAAAGGCAGACAACAAAGTGTGGGTGAAATGATTTCTGTTTTATTTGTAATTCAAATGGTCTGATGACCCAACAGTAAACAGGAGGACTGGCAATACACAGCTGTATACACACTGGCAATAGCGTGCTACAATGTGCAGGGTTATCCGGGTTTAGTGTTGACCGTCTAGTCTTAAACAAACAAACAGACCGTTTTAGACAGAAAGACAAAATATACAAAACACTCACGGTGATAATCACAGTATCGGTTCTTTCGGTTCGTAGCATAACCATCACTGTAATACACTGCTGTATATTTTCCTACAAGTGTGTGTACTATTGATCTCTACAGCTATTGATATACAAGCTTATCCAGTATTCACGTTGATGGATTAGTGCCCCCAGCCTGCCTGCTGGATCAGATTGAACATGTTCATGAAATCTTGTCAGATCACCTTTCTACTGAGGAGGAATCCAACACAGAAAGGTCCATTCATGACATTTTGTCAATCCCAGAAAAGATACATACTCTTTTACATTGTGCACAGGGCTTGTGAATGGTTGAATCACAAACTGAGAGAAAACTATGAGAAACTAGCAGAAACATCATGTTTCAAATGAAGTACGCCCCAGGTATTAGCACAAAATACCTAAACTGCTTCAACTAGTATCTAATAATTTGAACTCAATAATTGTTCTTAACCCCAAAAATGTAACATGCATACCGTATTACTGCCCAATCACCCATGACATACAGGCAGCCAGATCTGTTGTGAACAGGCATGTTCATTTATCAGTATACAATATGCTTTAAAAATATGCCCAAAGATGAGTGTGTAGTATTGCATTGCCAAAAATGGATTATTCCTTTGTATTAATGGCTCTTACATGGGTAATTCTTTGTAAATGCATCTTTATTTGATGCTTTATTTTTACCTCAAATTGAGGGTTTCTTAAATTCCAAGGAATATGGTACTTTGTCAGTGTATCAAAGAGTCTTGATGAACAGGGGACCTACTGAAATCTGCATATACACAATACATCAAACAAAAAAGAACTGTGAAAAACTGAGAATTCAAAGTGAAGTAAAGGGTACAGCAACTTCCTAAAGCTGTTTAAAACTCAGTTCTGAATTTACTGAGTTCTGTACTGAAAAATCTATTTCCTACCCTGGGTTGAGTTTGTAGCGCTCTTCAGAGCTGTCCCACTGGCATGATAAAGCGGACCTGGCTGCCTGTATGTAATATTAGTGGGGGTGGTTCTGGTTGGATATCGGTCCACTGCCAGCTTTCACATTTGGCACCTAAACCCCGTCCCAGGTGGTGAGGCTTCACACAGCTGAACAGCTAACACCAACTCCTCGTGGCTGGCATTTTTATCATATATTTATCCACTGCTGCTTTTAAGAAAATCTCAAAACTGGTGGTTTATTAAAAGCACTAGCACTGTGAAGACAAGCTCAACCACTGGCTCAGGGTCAGGTTCATTTGATCGATTTATACCCCGACAGCACGTTACCGGGGAGTGCCCCTATTTTGAGGGGATAACCACAGAGAGGTGAATAATGCAATCCAGGGTGATCCCCAGAGCTGCAAAACACTCCAAAAAAAACATCCAGGTGTATCCCAGCAGTGCTTTATCCCAGCAGTGCCTTATTCCAGCAGGGTAAGGGCTGATCAATTAGTCCCCTTTACGGGCTCTCAGTGCAAGAATCTCTCGTTAATAGAGCAGCATTCTCACTAGTCCATTTCTTGTTTTGCTGTTGTTTGTTTTGACTTGTTTTTCCACTTTGATACACCCTTAATGTACCAGCAACAGGACCTAGGCTTTACAATCATATTCTACACAGCCCATGGGAAGAAGTGTGGGGGCAGGTGGAATTGTGGGGGCAGGTGGAAGTGTGGGGGCAGGTGGAATTGTGGGGGCAGGTGGAATTGTGGGGGCAGGTGGAATTGTGGGGGCAGGTGGAATTGTGGGGGCAGGTGGAATTGTGGGGGCAGGTGGAAGTGTGGGGGCAGGTGGAATTGTGGGGGCAGGTGGAAGTGTGGGGGCAGGTGGAAGTGTGGGGGCAGGTGGAATTGTGGGGGCAGGTGGCTGTTGCGATACATTTACAGTAATTTAATGTACAGGTTAATGGTTACTCTGCTGTACCAGATGTATCTAGAGGCGAGACGTGATTCTGAGGGCTCTATTGCAGCCACAGGGGTACTTCAAATTTCAGAGTTTTATCAAGTAACCAGAGAATAATGTGACTAAAATACCCCTTAGATATTTCATACCCATACTAATATCTATATAAGGCGGGGATGACAAGGCATAGACTTGTCTGAGCAAGAATGGGCAAGCTGAACACAAGGTGAACTGAAGGGAAATGTCCCTATATTGTACAGAGATGTTTTTAAAATGATTTCAAAGAGACAGTATTAATATTGAGAAAGTCAGCTACTACCAATACTTGGCAGAAGTCACTAGTTACCTTACTGTAGAGTTGGAGAAGCATTTTCTTTCTTTATTTTCTTTGCTTACTCCACATGGTCAACCATGACTGGCTGACTCTGGAAAAAGCTGCTGACTGATAATGTCTCAGATGACAAGCTAAACAGCTGCGCTGGTGATTGCATTAACCACTAGAATCTCAAAGGCTTGTTAAACATGTTAAGCAATATCATCACAAATCAGGCAGAACAATCCATTGTAAGACCTTTAACACAACTGAAAAAGACAGATAATATAGAGTATTGTTTTCTCTTATAAACCATTAAACATGTGCTGGGGTCGTTGTTTGATTTTAAAAAGCATGGTCAGACCCTCTAAGCTCTCTCTGCCTTTTTGTCAAATGCAGGGTTTTAATGATCTGACAAAGAACAGAAATATGGAGCTGTCTATACCAAGCAGGGTAAGTAATGCATTGTAGATTATGTCATCTTTTGCCTCTGTTGTTGAGCCACATGCCAAGGTCCAATTGTTCAACCATGTGTTCAGCGCTCAGCGGCATTAAAACAGAATATAATATCAAAAAAGTAGATTTGAATTTGTAATCATATCCTTTCACAAAAGCTAATGTCCTTCCTGTCAGAGTGAAAGGACATCAACTTTGTCTCGAGCCATTAACTGACACAACGGAAGACCATCATGCTAATGCAATATCATAATTTAGTAAACCAAACCTCCAAAGCATTGCCATCCACTGCACAGCTCTCCCACTGGTCGGTATGAAAGACATTCCCTTCACGGGAAACGTGCATTGGAATGTCATTTTATTTCAAAGCAATGACAGGAAAATTGGTATCTCTTGTGTCTCAAACTTCCAGTTTGAATTTGGCTTCCCAGATCAACATCTGTGACTTTAAACAATCAATACAACTTTAACCCTTTATGGTTCCACGGCATCTTGCAGCTTGAGAAGATCTCATGACAGCACATAGCCTGACTATCTCGTAAGCACTACTTGTCGGAGGGAAAGTAGCCATAGATAATTGGGAGAGGGCCGAGCTCTAAAAGCTTACTAAAGTTTGAGTTTTGCAAAAAGAGAAAATTTGAAAATCTGAGACAAAGCGTTCTGCAGTGAAACATGCATTCGAGGTAAGATTATTAGGGAGGTTTTCCAATAGATTTATGTCCGTTAAGGGGAAAAGACAGCTTGGCCCGGGATTATTTTTTAATTATGCATCGTTTGGAAGTGCTGGGGAGGATATATATATATAGACAATAATAACCTCTGCCAGAGTTATTAATCACCAGAGGATGTTTTAAGAGAACCTGTAAACATTTTCCCAGCAGTACACCTCCATGAATGGTGTGAGAGTCAGGGCAGTCCTGCCTACCCCTGCAATTATCAGCAAGGAACTAAAGAAGTCTCAGTTTATTTTTCTACAGTTGGTATAACACAAATCACAATAAAAGTATCCTGTCCTACACTTTCAAGTGAATATAATAGGTATGGGTTGTTTTGTATTAGGTGGTCCACCCCAAGGGCATCATCCTGAAACAGCCTACTTTAAGCACAGCATGCAATATAAATTACGTTTTCTCATAGCATCTTATTTGACTTATTTCATGGTCTCTCCAAATACAATCTACAGCCTTGGGGACATACCTGCCTGTTTCTATGAAGTTTCATAGCCGTAGTTGATATTGCATTTTCATATTATCTAGTATATATAATATATATATATATATAACGATCTATATATATATATATCTATATATATATATATATATATAAAAATTTGATTTTTTTTTTTGGTTTCTTTTTAGTATCTAATAGGTTACATTTTTTTTTTTTTACAGACTCAAATAAATATGCAGGTTTTGCATAATATTTACAATGTTAAAAAGCAAGGTATTCCCAAGGCAGTTTAAACATGTCCAAAAAGCAGTTTTTCAGTTATTATATATTAACTCTTTATTTACTCTTGGGATCAAACACAGTGTCACAAAGACGGCCGAGTGGGTGATGTCAGAACTAGGAAGGAATGAACACAAAGACAGGACAGTGAAGTGAAATGATGAAGACGCTTGCTTGAGCCAGTTTATTGTAAATAAAAGGTTTAAACAAACAGAAAACAGGACAATACTAGACAAACACGGTGAGCAGATAGACAGACTAACAAGTATCGTGCTGGTCCCACCAGCACGCAATAGCAATTGATAATAAGCTCTATTACTCCTCCTCTCTCCCCCGTTCTCTACTCACCGAACACCCAACCCTGAGTGGGTGAAAACATGCTGCTTTTATGCAGCTGTACCAAGACTTGATTGCTAACCAATCACTCAATTGGAGTCTCGGTACAACTGCACGTGAATTAATAAAGTGCAATTCCCCATGCTCACATATTATTACTTTTTACTTGCACGTGAAGTGCAGTGCAATCCTTGTGCCTAAATACAAATATACATTTTAAACACTCGTGTTACACAGACCCGTTTATATCCTGTGTACCAATGACTATACACCAACATTCAACACACCACACGCAACACATAACAGATAATATACACAGGGGCGGGCACTTTGTCACACCACCTCATTAGCATATAATTATACTCTGCATTGGTGCAATGAGTATGTGATTATGATTGCACATGCAATACTGCATGAGCCATTTCCACAAGAGCTCCACCTGCGGTCATGAGCATCACAAAGCCTTTTGACAAAAGGGGAAATCCTATCAAAAGAAAAGAGATGAACAGGTGAAGAAAACACATTCTATTACTGCAACCAGAAGAACCTTGCATGACTAAATAAAAGGAACGTTCCACCCTCTAAAACAACACTAGCCTGGTGGCTTTGAACTGTAACCCATCTGGACTACTGCTAAAAGCCAACAAAGCTGCAGCTCTAATCTGTGAGAGACCAGCAAGCAGACTGAAAAGATGTCTTGAGAAGACACTGCTGCTGCTCCACTGAAGGGAACGGGTGAGACCCCACGCTGCGTGTGGCTGTCAGAAACCTATTACTTATTAATATCATATTCCCCATGTACTTTACAGTTAAGTGCAGATCTTAGGGAACATAATTGATTGAATAAACTGAAGATTGACTAATTGTCTACAGATAAGTGGAATAAAGGTACAAGGAGAATGACATCTTTGAAAAATGGGCCAGCTGAAAGTATGACAGACATACTGCACAGTGTAGTCACCCTTTACTGGGGATGTAATATGGAGTGAAAAGCAGTGCTAACTAATGATGTCCTTATTTAGCATCGATACCACCTGATGCCATTATCTAGCATAGACTGCCTTTATACGGTAGGTGTTTACAACCTTTTATTAATCAGTCTACCAGCAAGGCTTCACATATCCAACTTACCTGTTTTCCCCTTGGAATGAGCTTATGATAATTTAGTTTATCAGAACATTGTCCCCAAGTTGTTTCAAAGCCCTTTTAGCAACAACAGGGTGTTTAAAAGGTTTTGAAGGTACTTCAGATATATCGCTCACACTTATTTTGAACATTTTCGAATTAGGGCTCTTGTGATTAAACTGAAAATCTATTAGTGTGATTGCAAACTAATTAAATGACAGGATTCAAATATTAGAGCATGACAACACACTAATTTCCTAATATGCCAGTAACTAACCGAGTCATTGAAATAAAGGAAAACAGTCCATTGCAGAAGGTATATTATTAAACATTATATGCTAAATGTTTTGGTAAAGCCCTGCATTTGTAGAGGGAACAATTCATTTCCAGTCAGCCCCAGTGACCAACAGCCCTTTTCTATTTCTTCAGCTGGTTTGAAAAGAAAGCCCTTTTGAATCACGGAACCGGCGCCAACCTGCTCTTACAGCATCTCCTACTGTGCTGCCCTTTGAAAACGCACCAAATTACTGACATCACACTCAATAGGGTGGCTCAGAGGGGCTGCTCATGTTCTGTTTCAATCTCAAATTGCAGAAAATGAGATCCTCACAGCCTCATAGGGAGTGCAGCTCCCAGATGACTGCTTGAGTTTCCCTCCCAGTCCCCCATGGAGAAGTGCCCCAGTCCCCATCTGTGCCCAGCTGTCTCTTGCTGGGTCAATCCTGTTGGCTAATGCTGCCGCTGCTCATCTAACTGTGTTATTCTTGTTCTATTTGTACTGTACTGTCAGTCGGTAAGATGAGCATGATTCCATACCCCCATTTAATAAACAAACAACATTATGAAGCACTCTGATTTGCTGATTTCTACCTCTGCAAAGCAAACGGTCTCTCTGAATATAATAATGTACTGTAAGTACTGTAACACATATATTAGAATCAAGTAACAAAACATAATGTTACAGGAGCAAATCTACAGCATGGCATACGTTTGCAAGGATTAACATTTGACTATATTGCCAGTTGAGATATATAAAATATATCAGTGTGCAGTTGGTTGCTCTGTCTGCTTTTTCAGTGCCTCAGACACATCAAGAAATAAACTGCGGCACTCCCAGATTCAGTATAAAGAACAGAAGCAAGTCGTTTTCCAAGCAGATGGACTCACTGAAAGAGAGCTAACAATGCTGTAAACGTGGGATTAGCGGCTGCATTTCCAAGCAGAGAACAAGAAGACGGAGGAAGCTGGTGACATTTAGAAGAGGCAGAAAACAAGTTAAGAAGGTGTAGCTCAAATGTAAAATAAAAGCTGAAATTACTTGCGAATGTATTTGGTTTTTCATAGCTGCTCCCTGTTACTGGTAAGGTTCTTTCAGAATTGAACTGTTTATATCAGCATTATGATGAAAAAAATAAATGTTGATCAGTGCTGACAATTATCTTAATTTAGAAAACAGTTGTTTACCATCCCTTATTGAAAGATGAATACTGCACAAACCACCACGGTAACATCTCTTTAGCTAGTGCCTAAGGAAGTGCTAATGTTACGATGAATTTCAAAACTGGAGCACACATTTGAATTAGTTTTATTTCAATTAGTTTTATTATTATTATGATTTTACAAAACCAGAAGGTGCAGTACATGCCTGGTGCATTGCTGTCAAGGAAGCAGGACCAAAGTGGAATTAATTTCTGTTAAATTTAACCGCTCTGAGGATATACTGGCTTTTCTATCCCTGCATTAGACTAGATGCTGTAATGAAAGAAAACACATTTAAAACAGATGTTGTAGTGGATGCTGTATGGGTTTTGTATTATCTAGTGGAAGCTGTATGGTTTTATATTAGCTAGTGGATGCTGTATGGGTTTTGTATTAGTTAGTGGATGCTGTATGGTTTTTGTATTAGCTAGTGGATGCTGTATGGTTTTATATTAGCTAGTGGATGCTGTATGGTTTTTGTATTAGCTAGTGGATGCTGTATGGTTTTTGTATTAGTTAGTGGATGCTGTATGGTTTTTGTATTAGCTAGTGGATGCTGTATGGTTTTTGTATTAGCTAGTGGATGCTGTATGGTTTTTGTATTAGTTAGTGGATGCTGTATGGTTTTTGTATTAGTTAGTGGATGCTGTATGGTTTTTGTATTAGCTAGTGGATGCTGTATGGTTTTTGTATTAGTTAGTGGATGCTGTATGGTTTTTGTATTAGCTAGTGGATGCTAGTGGATGCTGTATGGTTTTTGTATTAGTTAGTGGATGCTGTATGGTTTTTGTATTAGTTAGTGGATGGTTTTTGTATTAGTTAGTGGATGCTGTATGGTTTTTGTATTAGTTAGTGGATGCTGTATGGTTTTTGTATTAGTTAGTGGATGCTGTATGGTTTTTGTATTAGGTGGGTTTTTGTATTGTTGTTTTTGTATTAGTTAGTGGATGCTGTATGGTTTTTGTATTAGCTAGTGGATGCTGTATGGTTTTTGTATTAGCTAGTGGATGCTGTATGGTTTTTGTATTAGTTAGTGGATGCTGTATGGTTTTTGTATTAGCTAGTGGATGCTGTATGGTTTTTGTATTAGCTAGTGGATGCTGTATGGTTTTTGTATTAGCTAGTGGATGCTGTATGGTTTTTGTATTAGCTAGTGGATGCTGTATAGTGGATGCTGTATGGTTTTTGTATTAGTTAGTGGATGCTGTATGGTTTTTGTATTAGTTAGTGGATGCTGTATGGTTTTTGTATTAGTTAGTGGATGCTGTATGGTTTTTGTATTAGGTTTTTGTATTAGTGGATGCTGTATGGTTTTTGTATTAGCTGTAGTGTATTAGAGTGCTGTATGGTTTTTATTAGCTAGAGGATGCTGTATGTTTTTGTATTAGTGTGGATGCTGTATGGTTTTTGTATTAGTAGTGGATGCTGTATGGTTGCTGTATGGTTTTTGTATTAGTTAGTGGATGCTGTATGGTTTTTGTATTAGTTAGTGGATGCTGTATGGTTTTTGTATTAGTTAGTGGTTTTTGTATTATCTAGTGGATGCTGTATGGTTTTTGTATTAGGTTAGTGGATGCTGTATGGTTTTTGTATTAGTTAGTGGATGCTGTATGGTTTTTGTATTAGCTAGTGGATGCTGTATGGTTTTTGTATTAGTTAGTGGAAGCTGTATGGGTTTTGTATTAGTTAGTGGATGCTGTATGGTTTTGTATTAGTATTAGGTTAGTAGGGATGCTGTATGGTTTTTGTATTAGGTTAGTGGATGCTGTATGGTTTTTGTATTAGTTAGTGGATGCTGTATGGTTTTTGTATTAGTTAGTGGATGCTGTATGGTTTTTGTATTAGTAGTGGATTGTATGGTTTTTGTATTAGTGGGATGCTGTATGGTTTTTGTATTAGTTAGTGGATGCTGTATGGTTTTTGTATTAGTTAGTGGATGCTGTATGGTTTTTGTATTAGTTAGTGGATGCTGTATGGTTTTTGTATTAGTTAGTGGGATGCTGTATGGTTTTTGTATTAGATGCTGTATGGTTTTTGTATTAGTTAGTGGATGCTGTATGGTTTTTGTATTATCTAGTCGATGCTGTATGGGTTTTGTATTAGCTAGAGGATGCTGTATGGTTTTTGTATTAGCTAATGGATGCTGTATGGTTTTTGTATTAGATAGTGGATGCTGTATGGTTTCTGTTTTTGTATTAGCTAGTGGATGCTGTATGGTTTTTGTATTAGCTAGTGGATGCTGTATGGTTTTTGTATTAGTTAGTGGATGCTGTATGGTTTTTGTATTAGTTAGTGGATGCTGTATGGTTTTTGTATTAGCTAGTGGATGCTGTATGGTTTTTGTATTAGTTAGTGGATGCTGTATGGTTTTTGTATTAGCTAGTGGATGCTGTATGGTTTTTGTATTAGTTAGTGGATGCTGTATGGGTTTTGTATTAGTTAGTGGATGCTGTATGGTTTTTGTATTAGTTAGTGGATGCTGTATGGTTTTTGTATTAGTTAGTCGATGCTGTATGGTTTTTGTATTAGCTAGTCGATGCTGTATGGGTTTTTTGCCACAAAATGTGCCAGTTGTTAACACTGAGATGATTTGCTCTTCTGTTGGCATTTCTGATGGGCCATGCTCTACTAATGTTTGTGCCGGCATTAGACTAGATTTGATGTTTTATATCTGATTAACATGAATAACCTACACTGTCTGGTCACTTTACTGGGATCTGTACCCACAATCGGTTTTATAGAGCCTTGACACCGCAGGGGGGGTGGAAGGGGTCTCCAGGGATGTTAATCAATCCACTTATTGGCATCTCAGACTTGTCAAGCCTTTCTAAATGTCTTTTCCCTCTGTTCGTCACTAACTGTCTGCACCCACAGCTGTCTCTCTTGGCTTTGCCTTTGATTTGATATTGCTGATACACTGTGATGATGGATCATGTCTTGGAGCTGCCTACCAACATGACTGTCCTTGATAATGTGGCACCTGCTGGACATGCACCCCTTATCGTGCCTCTTTCTAGTGTTTTTAGGTCTTTGTCTTTCCCTATTTCTGGAAGAGTGTTTGCAATTGTTTGTTATTTTTTGCAATTTCAAAAGAGAGCATGTCTCCAAGTGACAGTAGTTGGCACTCATGCTTATACTTAAAAAAAATAGCTGCCTGTCCTCTACAGTACATGCTCCACAACGTGCTCCAGATACAGATCCTGTATACACCAGCTGTCACATTCCCTACTGTATGTTTGTTCAGTGCTCAGCTCCACATTACATTTATGACAATGACTGCACTTGCTCTATATTTCCCCTTGGGTAACGGTAAGAACCCTGACTAATACACACAGCTGGTAACCCAGAGGCAGTGTTTAATCACCGAAGATAGATCACCTGCTTTTCATTTCCATTCATCATCCTGCTTGAACAGAAATCTGTTTATGGGTGTACCAAGGGCCAGCTAGTTCTGCAAAGACACACTGCTGATCAAAAAGCCACACTACAGATCACCTAATGCAATTGCTTATATATTAAAAGAAACCAAACACGTCCCTGTCTGAGCTGGACGTTCAGAGGCCAGATATGAGATTCCAGCAACGCTCCGATTATCACACTTGTTACAAATCTACATGTTAAGCACAGTTCTGGCAGAAACATGAACCAATGCTGAAAAAATATGATTGTTTCTTTCTGCCCATTCTAAAAGTGGCCCAAGGCTTTCACAAAGCACTTCTGAACTTTTGAAATAATGGTTAGTTAAGCATCCCTGTCAGTTAAGATATTTTATTAAAATGCTGACAGCAGATGGAAACAGTTTTACACTGCTAATTGCAGAGTCAGTGTGCTGAGATAAAGCACTTACATTTCAGCTGAACCAATGCATCTGCTGTAAAGTGCAAGTCGGGCTATGTTGGCTGTGTTATCCCCGTCCTGCCTCTTCCTTGTGCTGCACTAAATAAGGCCAGACCTAATAAATGGCCATCTCCTTCTCATTCCCTAATTCCACCACTTAGCCCTAGTCTTTTTTATTGTTACAGTTAATTCCAGATGAATGGGATCTTTCTCTCTTCACTGTCACCTCCTGAAATAGGCCTAGGAGAGAAAGGTTGATTGAAAGCAGATGCTAATACAGATAACTTGAATACTATGCTGTGTTTTTTAAGAAGTCCCTGCAGTTATTATTTATGTTTTGTTCATGATTTCACAGTGAAGTTGGCCTATAACACATTGCTTTTATTCTTAATGCACGGTATTGCATGCAAGACTCAAATTGCTGCTATAGCAGAGTGGATGTTGGTTTTTGGGTTATTTGTATTAAAAAGAAAAGACGGCTGGAGGACAATATTCTACAGCCAAAATGGGAATTGTCTTCTCAATTTTGCAATATACAGCACACAGCACATATAATGTACCTTCAGATTTAAAAAAAAATCTAAAGTTAAGGTATTATAGTCATTGTTGTATCCAATGGTATTATATTTGTCAATATTCTGCATACTCAACAACAAATGGAAACACGTTTATACATTAGAGATGAGTCAAGGACTGGCTGCAGTATTGGATGCAGCAATGTTTAACAGTGCAGTGCTGTTTCATTAATCCTTAAATATCATACATTACCCTTACAGGTCGTAAGTGTCAGTTGTATATAAGATAAATGACTTGGTGCAAGACTCAATATTTCAACGGAGATCAATGACGGTGCAGGACACAATGTTTTATGGAGATGCACTGACTTATCCTTAGTCAATCTGAAAATCTTAAAGGAACACCATCTTAGGATTCAAAAGGAATCAACAATGCCAAGATTTTTCACTGTGTCTGCAGTTGAGGATGAAGGCTTCCCAACCTACAGAACTGCCTGATGCAGAACACAGTGTGTTGGCACTGAAGTGGCACCATTGGTTGCTGGGGAGTAAACTACTCATTAAATAATGTATCTAATTTATTGTGAATTGAATTAATGTAGCTGAACCAAACCTAATTAAGCCTGGGCCAGCATTGATTACCATCTGCACAATTGAATTTCTGCTGGCTCAGACAGAGATATTTTCCACAGCCTCTACAGCTATGGAACTTTACAAAATATCACTAATAAATATACTGTACCAATTGAGAAATATATAATCCTGCTACGAGCCATGTGATTATGGGACATGGATTCATAGCAATCAGAAAATCAGGAATTCATAAAGCTAGCTGAAAAACAAGACATGGAACACTAATAAGATAGGAGTTTTTTTTTTTTTTTTAAAGCTAAGCTAAGCTTCCCTCAGCACTTTTGAAGATTTCTTTCCAGGCTTCATAGCCAAGAGTTTCTGGATGAGAAAGGTCTGAGCCTCAGTTACATGGCCATGGTATTTTAGAGGGTCTGAGCCTATTGTCAGCAGTAATGTGACGCCTGTAAAACTCATACCCTTTCCCACCCACTTCTTTCAAATTTAAACACAAACTGTATTAATATATTAGCCATATCATTTTATTCCCAAGTTTCAAATAACTTGATACTCAACTTTCCTACTTTATCAGTTATTATCAAGCAATACTTTGCAATTTGTATTACATGCATTTAGAAAAAAGATCCCCCCCCATTTATTGTAGGCAAAGTTGAAATAATTTATAAATACTGCTGCGTGATCATCTCGAGAAGACTAAAGACACTAAGACAACTACGAAGAGGCTAAATTATACCCCTGTGAATTGCAAGACAGACTGTTATCAACATAAAACTGCAAATTATAGACCTTAGATATTCAAAGCCCTTTCCTGAAATGAACCCCTCTCGACTGCCAGGGAATTTAAGAGGCAGAAGCAGCAGCAGCAGCAGGAAAATCTAATGTTTACATGAGCTCATTATAATGACTGCTTCCCTATGGAAAAATCTATAAAATGTTAGTAATACTGTATTTCTCTTGGGTTTGCTCTCAATCAGTGGTCTTTTCTTTTGTCTGCAAGCACACACGTTACCATAACTGCTTAGTTGGTCCTTAAGCTGTGTTCTCCTTTGTCAGTGCATTTTCTTTGTTGAATTCTGACATGTAATTATTCCAAATCAGAGAAGGATTGTGTCTGAGAAAAAACGACAGTCATCTAACTATAAAACACTATTTTTGAAGATTAGTAGAATGGGAGGGGTTTCATTTCTTATCTTACAAATATCCCTGATGTACAGCATAACCCCCCTCTATATACTGTGGGCTGGAGCTTCCAAAAATAATATTTAGGTAACATAATCCTACCATGTAATTTAGATTTATTAATATTCTGCTTGAAATGAGATGTTACAAACCAAGAGATTCAGAATGTATGTATTTTTTTTCTAGTTCCTTTTAAATTCTGCTCTGACTCAAATAATTCCCATATAAATGAATCTGTAATAATAATCAACCTCCATAACGTTTAAAATAGATTCTGTTTTTTTTGTTGTTAGCCAGCATAAAAACTTTTCAAAGACGACCCTTTTATCTAACCTCCCCTTCCCTTTAGCTTGTAGCCTTGGTGAAACTCTGGTCACCTTGCTACAAAAAGGATATGGCTGCTCTAGAGTGAACAAAGAAGACTACGCGGAGATCTGATTCAAGCATTCAAAATCTAAAAGCGATTGACAATGTCGACCCAGGGGACTTTTTAGACCTGAAAAAAAGAAACAAGGATCAGGGGTCACAAATGGAGATTAGATAAAGGGGCATTCATAACAGAAAATAGGAGGTATTTTTTAAAACAGAGAATTGTGGGAGTCTGGAACCAACTCCCCAGTAATGTTTTTGAAGCTGACCCCCTGGGATCCATCAAGTAGCTGCTTGATGAGATTCTGGGATCAATAAGCTATTAACAACCAAACGAGCAAGATGGGCAGAATGGCCTCCTCTCATTTGTAAACTTTCTTATGTTCTTATGTAACTGATGGCATTGTGTCACATGGTGACAGAATGCATTACGTTATCATTGCATTAGTTCTAAGCATCATTCATCTGGGTGTTACACCTACTGAACAAATGGAACAGAAGCCTGGTATATTGATAGAGGGGTTCACTCAGGTTAAGGAACAGACAGAAACAAGGCATCACAGATCTCTTCTGCTGCAAGATATTCCAGTGAGACAGAAAATAAGCAAACCAACAAAAATGATCATCTTCATGATATCTGTTGGGTTTTAAACTGCTTTGAGGATGACATGAGGAAATGATATATTAGCATGATTCCTAACCCTCTGCATCAATGAAAACACATGCTCTGCTTCATCTTGACTTTAAAATCTGTTACTGAGACAGCATTATATACCCATGCTATGACATGTATCATTCTGAATTCACACAGAATTGTCACTGAAGATCATTTGGTAAGGTTGACCTTTGTGGTCAGCAACACAGATAAAAAAACAACCTGAAACATCTTAGTAAGATTAAATTACAAAAATAAGATCAGTGTGCTCCTGCTTCCTGTCTCCATATGTATACTGTGACATGTGGAGTAAGATGAAAACCTCCTGCTGTGATCTGTATTGATGGGCCTAACACACAGCTCCGCCCACTCTGAAGATACAGTCTTTGTACTGCTGAATGTATTCACACTATTGAAGGGCATAACCCCATTCTGAATAAGAGGCTTCCCAAGGCAAGGGTTTCCAGGTGCAATCTGACTGGCCCAGAATACACAATTCAAGCATACAGACATCCTGGTAGGCAATCATAAAAGTAAATGAATAGATGTAGGATTTAGAACCATTTTTGGTTTCCCAGAAAAATCTGAAAGGTTCTTGGATTGGATTAGAATAATAACAATTCCAGTAATTGTGTGCTTTAGCTGCAGTAGTCATTAAAGTGTTTGTAGCTAAGAAAACAATCCAGAAATCTGTCACACTCTGTATTCGCTATATAAATCTCAAATGACCAACTCTAAAAGAAGCACATGTTACAGCAAACATATATTTTGATTATTTCAGCTGCATTGCTGGTTATTGGCATCAAAATGGACTGTGTTATGGACTAGGGACAGGGATGGAAGTTTTCACTGTAAATAGTTGTTTTACACTGTGTAAAAATGAAATACTGTACTACTATTATGGCTTCCAGGAGACTTTTGCAATATAATTTTGTAGTTGCTTTGATTACATGTTAGATAAAAGATCTAAATTCTGTTCTTTTTTTTTTCAATTATGCCTCAATCCTAAAATTGTAGGTGATGGGGTATAGTTTACAGTTGGGGTATAGTATACACACAGGGTATACTTTACAGTTGGGGTAGAGTTTATGGTTGGGGTATAGTTTACACTCGGGGTATAGTTTACACTCAGGGTACAGTTTACAGCTGGGGTATACTTTACAATTGGGTAAGATTTTATTTTTCAATTGGTTCTGGATTATACCAAGTGCCCCTAACACATTACACTACCGAATGCCCCTGAAAAGTTACATCTTCTGTAGAGAACAAAAGACATTCCTTTTCATTTGGCTGTACGTTAAGCAAGGCTACATGCTTCACCTCATCCCCAGAGGTTTAGTTCATGCTAATCTACCTCTGCTTTAAGAGCTTATGTAAATTCAACTATTTAATTTGTACCACCGTTTCCACAATCACCCAGTCTGCTTAAAATACCCTGTGCTAGTCTAGACAGAATCTATATATGTCTCTTCCCCAGCCCAGATCCTCTGTGCCCTCACCTCACCAGACAATCTCCCTGTCCCAATGCCATGTGAAGCATGAAGCCTCGTGGAAGCATTGTGCTGTGCTGCCAGTTCTCATCTCCACAGTGCCATGTGTGCGCTTCACCAGCCCTGTGTCTGTTAACACTTTGCTGCATTGCTGTTTCAGTTTATCTGCAAACTGACCAAATTGAGTGGAAATGCTTAAAAAGGCAGGCGTCTATCCACTCGAATGAGTTCGATTAAGTGCAAAATATCTGATTAAGAACAACATTGCTTTGTATTGGACACACGTTTTGTTGTTAATTAACATAAATCACATTCTCTTTCAAACGTCCTACATGACAAGCTTTAGAATTTTAAAATTCCACAAGTCCAGTCTCATAATATTTTCTGATTCTAAATTTGTTACATTGTAATAAGCAGTGCCTGTCTGATTTAAAAGGTAGGCTTGCCAGGAAGTATTTAAAGAGGTATGTATTAACATTTAGTTCTATTCAGTATACCAAAGACAGGAAAACACACAAAACTGTCTCCAGTTATATAGCATGTGTTCAACAGTGAAAATAAAATGACCCTTCACAAAAGGACGCATTCTTTTACATCCAGCAAGATAGTGAAGTGCACAGCTGGTACATGTACCTGTTTCCATCTTAATAATAATCCCTCCTTGTCACATGAAGGCATCAGTCAGTCCCAGCCAACACTAGATTCTGTCCCGCTGGTAGAGTAAAATATGTCTGTGTACCACCTGAATGATATTCCCTCACTGCTTGCCTTGTTACAGCCTCAGCCAATTTCTGGTAAGGCAAAGCAAACATAGATTTCTGTTCTAATTGCAGGACCGGCTCTCCTCTGCTCCGTTGCACAGCAACTGTTTTCACCGGGGAGCACTAAAGGACAAAGAGAGTCAACCAAAAACATGAAGAAAATGAGCACTCCCTGCACTACATCAAATGAGGAGGATTTCAAAAGGGTATGCTGTGAGTGAACATACAAGAATTGTATATATTTTCTATATTCCGTTAAGTGTATGAATTAGTGTTGTGTCTTTTTGCATAGATCGTCTCTGCTTCTGGTAATATAACAGTGATAATCTGGCCGCCAAGTTTAGCTTCTTGAAAAATACGCAATAATGAGTCATCCTGTCACACTAAGATAAATCTCCTGTAGAGCTTTTCTCACACAATAGAACCTGTCTGTGTAACAGAGCAGAATAATCAGTGGAAAACTGGCTCAGTCCCTGTACTGTGTAACCACAGTTATAGATCAAGACACCCAGAACGTAGAAACTAGTGAGTTAACTGTTAGCATTTATGTTTCGAACAAAGAATACAACAGTATTACAGTCTACTCGTGTACTGTGTTAAAAACAAAACCAAAATGAAAACACACATTTGATCCAAAGCCATCTCAACTGAAAAAATATCAATTAGCACCTTGACAGCTTCCCTTTAAGAATGTTTTAATATTTAGTGAATAAGCGTTAATGCAGTTTTGACGACCAGGAAGACAGTTCCAGTCACAACCACAGACTACAGGAAGTGAGTTTTCACATGAATCGATTCATTAGCCATCATACAGCCCTGAGCGATTGATTTACGACACCTACAAGTAAAGCTCCCAAAAAACATCATTTCCTTTTCACCTAACTTCAAATGATTAGGCTAGCCTAGGGGGGGACTATAATGTTTGCTATTGTCATTCTCAAGGTTTAATTTTCTGCAGCTTCTAGCAAAACCGTCACTTCGAAAATGAAATTGTTAATGCAGGAATGGTCTTTTGGTTAGGCCCTGCTTTTTATCAAACATGAGAAATATAACACAACTATCTTCTTTTTATGAATTTTTCACATTTCATACACAGTATATGGACGAAATCAAGGTGATGACTGATATAACAGAAGGTCTTTTCTTTCTTTTTGGAGCTAGATTCAACTCTTAGTACATACTCATCACCACACAGCTAAACTACCAAGTCTAATAAACTAACCCCTGTACTCATCACCACACAGCTAAACTACCAAGTCTAATAAACTAACCCCTGTACTCCTCACCACACAACTAAACTACCAAGTCTAATAAACTAACCCCTGTACTCCTCACCACACAGCTAGACTACCAAGTCTAATAAACTAACCCCTGTACTCCTCACCACACAGCTAAACTACCAGGTCTAATAAACTAACCCCTGTACTCCTCACCACACAGCTAGACTACCAAGTCTAATAAACTAACCCCTGTACTCCTCACCACACAGCTAAACTACCAGGTCTAATAAACTAACCCCTGTACTCCTCACCACACAGCTAGACTACCAAGTCTAATAAACTAACCCCTGTACTCCTCACCACACAGCTAAACTACCAGGTCTAATAAACTAACCCCTGTACTCCTCACCACACAGCTAAACTACCAGGTCTAATAAACTAACCCCTGTACTCCTCACCACACAGCTAAACTACCAAGTCTAATAAACTAACCCCTGTACTCCTCACCACACAGCTAAACTACCAGGTCTAATAAACTAACCCCTGTACTCCTCACCACACAGCTAGACTACCAAGTCTAATAAACTAACCACTGTACTCCTCACCACACAACTAAACTACCAAGTCTAATAAACTAACCCCTGTACTCCTCACCACACAGCTAAACTACCAAGTCTAATAAACTAACCCCTGTACTCCTCACCACACAGCTAAACTACCAAGTCTAATAAACTAACCCCTGTACTCCTCATCACACAGCTAAACTACCAAGTCTAATAAACTAACCCCTGTACTCCTTATCACACAGCTAAACTGCCAAGTCTAATAAACTAAACCGTATTACGTACTCACCAATATCAGTATTTTTCAAGAACATTTTTAAGTCAGCAGTCCAATTTACTGAAGAAAAAAAAACCTAGATAGAGATCCAGTTTGTTTTTTTCATTCAGATTAACAGAACAACACTGTAACCAGACATGGAATGATTTAAATACACTCACATGAATAGACAGCCAGACAAGTTATTTTTAGTACTTGTATAGCTGTGTCTATCCATACAGTACGAAACCTGAAGAATAAACAAGAATTTTGTTCCCATTCCTCCCTGTTGTCCGATAGATCACATATAACAATGCGAGAAATGACATTGACATCGCAGTCATACTTTACAAGTGCCACGGTGCATTTAAAGGGTTAATATATCAGGTTAAAACAAGGTCCTCTCAGTTGTCTAACTAAGTCACCAAATGACCAAATCTCAGGATGCATACACACAGTATATTATGTAGGCTACACAAAGAAAATATACCATATTGCTTAATTATTATTTTAAAACATTAAATAAATCTGAACCATTTCTTTATGGTATTTTGCAGCAATAAAGCAGAAAATAAATTATCGCAGCTCCCCCTCATAATGGTTTTAGACCAATAAAACATTCAAATTTATTGCACTCAAAATCTAGGCAACAATGGGAGTCCAAGTAATACATAAACAGCATTTAAAAGTAAATCATGGCCCAGTCTCTCTCATCAACTGAATGCCAAACACATATAAACTGGCTGTTCTTTATTAAAATAAAGAAACATTTGGTCGTTTTCTGTAGGCTATTTGAATGCTGCTGACTTTGCATTTCTGTAAAAACAACATGTGCTCATTCACAGAGAAAATGCAGGGAAGTAAATAAACTTTTTTTTGTGCTGTTTAAGCATGCATGTTTAATTATTTGCTTATTCTTGAAACAGCTGAAATGATTGTGAGCAAGACGTTGTCACTAATTTCCAGCTTATTAAAAATCTGCAAAATATACATGCTGCAAAATGTGCATAATTACTACATTGAGATGGCGCAGAATGTGTATACTTGTATATATGCAAACATTCATTGCTGTAAATATGTTCATCGTGTAACACTGGCCAAATGAATAACCGAAGCTGAAAACAAATGATGTAAGGTGGGCTACGGTATTTAATACAGTATTTTGTGCATTTTATATAGCAAGAAATTTAAACCACATTAATATTATACAGTCGGCACGCCTAATTGGGATACTGATAATCAGGATTTCTGCTTAAATGGGAGACGCTTCTTCCCAATGCTATGCATGTCATTTAATTGGGACGTCACTTCGTTTCAATGATGAACAGAGACAGTTTCTCAGAGGAAGTAGCACAGCACGTGATTCCGTGTGACTTGTGTAAAATGCGTAAACCACGTTGAACTCTTGAAGGTGCTAGGGTCTCCTGTGGTTTCTCAGGCTGCTGTTGCAAAGAACGCTGGCCCGCTGGTTTCAACATCGCAGGTGCCTCACCTTGTGATAAGATGTGAGTTCATTCTTTTTCATTTCATGTAGAAATTTTTTTTTTTTTAAAAAAACAGCGATTACTTTTGTTTAGGAATAAAAAAATAAATGATGTATTTAACATTTAATCATAATGTAATGTAATTTCATTATTTTCATTTAGAAACAAAAAAAAAAAGTGTGACTAAGATTGTCGGAAATGCCTCTCGTTTAATTGGGACAGGTGAAAATAAGTACCAAAAGCGATTGTGGTCTTGCATTGAGGACTCTTGTCCACTAGGTACTGGGCTGACAGTTACAGCTCTATGCAAACCTCACAGGTCTGTCGGCGATGCTGTAATGGTGCTGGACAGGTGCAGGTAAAAAGATTTCTAATCAGTGGATATTCCTATAAGATACCACCGAAGGGTTCTGCAACATTTTTGATGATACTTAAATAAATAAATACTTTATTCACCAGTGTCATGTTTATCTATAATGAGGTTATATCAAATCAGCTTACAGTATATCACTCTACACACAAATAAATAAGCACATGAATGACAACAGTCTTACATTGACTTTACGTTTTAAAGTGCCTGAGTGCTACCTGCACAATAAAAACATGAATTAAAGAAAAGACTGGAAGTTTATTGAAGAGAAGCCCTTCCATAACAACTAGTCCATACAGAGACAAATGGCCTCAGCTATAATTAAGAAAATACTTCCTCAGGCATCTGTGGCACTTTAAAGCAGCTACTGTCTGCGAGGACAAACAACAGAAAGAACATATTACCTTTCTTATCTGCTCTAGACACGAGGTTTCTGCCCGCACTCACACTGAACACAGTCAATCTCATCCTGTGTCGGGAAGAAATCTGGATTCCCGTGCAAGGGTTTAATGTACAGATATCACCACTAATCTGTTCCTTTCAGAAGGTCTCCACAGAAAATCTTACAACAGATTACAGTGGAGAAACTCACAAGAGGTAAACGACTTTGTCCTTGTAATTATACAGCCGTTTTATGGTCTGTTTTCAAACATGAAAACATAGTCAAACATGCATTAAAAGGCACCTTGCATTGAATGGTGGTCTGATGAAGAAAACCCAAATCTCATTTTTATATTCATTCCCGTCAGATCCCCGATAATAAATACTGTTTACTTTTGAAACCTTTGCTATCTATCTATCTATAAATTTAAATCTCTCTCTCTCTCTCTCTCTCTCTCTCTCTCTCTCTCTCTCTCTCTCTCTCTCTCTCTCTCTCTATCTCTCTCTATATATATATATATATATATATATATATATATATATATATATATATATGTATATCTATATCTATATATATATATCGTTAATCATTCTTTTAGACTCTACAATATATAGTCGCTACAGTTACAAACTACAGTTTAGTATTATTTTTTTATAACATCTCTAGAACACACAAAATGGCTGGCTCCCAATAACAGTCTCATTGAACAGCAGAGCTGCATTTGCCCTGCAACAGCTCCTGGATATAAACCCTACTTGTATACATGCTCTAGTATAAGCAAACGCAATATAAATCACATGCTGCTGTAGTGAAAAGTAAGAATCGTGGTTGTTGTTTGACTTAGATTGCAGACCGATCTATTCCACTCCCTTTTTTCAGGCTGAAGCACTGCTGCATCCATAATGACCACACACCGTGGTGAAGTGGCATGTGGTGATAATGAATATGGCATAAGCCAGATGACAAGGGCACGGTGCTAAAATCAGACAACCATGGAAGGCTGGATGGACTTGTGCCAGTTTTGCATATCTGAGGTCAAGGGCACAGCAGACACTGGCTCGGATTACCCTTTCTATTGAGGGTTACCCATTTGCAAAGCCCATCCTGTTGGCTAAGACTGTTCATCGGTTGCCAGCAGTCATTAGTATCGAATGTGTAAAATGCAGCTGTGTGACTCAACAACAAAATGTTTTGCTAAATTTATTTGTTACTGGGGCATCGTGGAAAAACTTTGTGTTTATGACAAACAAACACATTTCTACAGTGGCAAGTAAAAATAAAATCAGATAAAACAAAGTTTAAAATGAGCAATTTACATAAAACACATTTTGTTTGGTGAATAACATGTATCCATAATCTAGGGATTGTCACAACGATCTTAAACCTGTCAACAGGTATGTGACAAAGACTGTTGGGTACGACTGGCTCTTCTTTCCAATAGAAACACCAAACAGAAAAGGATATGCTGTATAAATACGTTTTCAGCTAACTAGAGATGGGAAAAGACAAATGATTCCCCGCATGAGTGAAAAACCCATGTAGCTACTCTTGGCAGTCACATAAGGAATACATTCTTCAGCTCGTTAGTACCAGATATCAATATCATGTTCTGAAATGAAAATATACGTTAGCTAAAAAAGCGTGTGGTTACAACCACTTGAAGTCTTCCTGGTATGTTTTATACCTAATTGTGCTTTATGAAGTAACTTTTTAGGACTTACCTCTAACATCAGGAGAAAATCGTGCAGAATGTCGAGAAACAAAGAGTTTCAGTTCGTCATCTAAGTTGCATTCAATGAGGTTTGTGTCCCAAGAGCGGATTCCTGTAAAAAAAAAAAAAAAAGTAAAACAGCATTTAGACACAGATCCTGATTTTATATTGTTTCTGTTTCTTCAGTTGCCTTTTTGCAGGGATTCAATATTAAGTTAGTCAGGTTCAGTATGTTAATCGATGTGATTAATCTAATAGATAAAAATACAAAAAGTTTAGAATGACTCATTTAGAACCAGCGGCAATGGTATCATCTTGAGCCATACCTCTGCAAACTCTCTTGTAGTTCTGAAAGCACAAAGGGAATGAAGAAGATTGCTTACAGTGAAAGCATTAGAGATGAAGCACCTCCTGCCTAAAGATATATATTGTAATTTCATCATGGATTCATAAGTTGCCTTTAGAAATATAGAAATTTATGTACCAGGCTATTTAAAAAAGCCATATATTTGCTTGCATTTGTTTGTCTTAGTCCAGAAGCCAGATCCCAGTATTTGAGTTTTTGATTGACACTGTGTATTTATGAATGTGGCATCGAAAGAAAGCGTATCATCACATGTATGAATGACAGATGCAGTCATCACCTTGAAATGTGGCTTCCATAAATGCCACCACACCCATTGCAAAAACTCTGTATACATGACAAACGGGTCCACTGTTCCAGCTGTAGATATGAAATAATGTTCCAATCCCACTAAAGTATGGTATTATTGAAAAGTTCCACTTAAAGCCCTGCATTTCACTCCAATGATTTGTCTGCCCTGCGTCTAAATTAATATACCATAACACTTATTTGCATTTCTACAGCAAACAATGGAGAATGCATTTTTGTATGCCAATAGTAAAGTCTGCCCTTATCAGAACATCACAATTCACATGCAACCCTGAAAGCCTATAATAGCATCCCTACAACAAGGCATGGCATTAAGCATACGAATGGAAATGACTGGTTCAATACTGCTTTGGTAACACTGTGTAACAATTTTTTTTTTTTTTTTTTGTTCCTGGGTAGTAAGAGTTATTTCCTAATTGCTTATGCCTCAAAAGTATAGAACATGGCTATTATTCCCCGCAAACTTTGCTTTTGTGACCAGGACAGTGATATTTCAAAATATCACTATTTCCAATGGGAAAATGGGCAAATGTGTGTCTTTTCGTTCACATAAAGTCAGAAAAAAAGCAACATATGAATCCAAATTAACATGTATTTATACTAAAGTAATACAAAGATGACTACAAAAGATTTAGAAGTGAGTAGTTTTTCGAGATTTACAATTATACTGTAAATACAGTATAATTGTAAATACAGTATAATTGTAAATCTCGAACAACTACTCACTTCTAAATCTTTTGTAGTCATCTTTGTATTACTTTAGTATAAATACATGTTAATTTGGATTCATATGTTGTTTTTTCTATACTTTTGAGGCATAAGCAATTAGGAAATAACACTTACTACCCAGGAACAAAAATTGTGTTACATAGTGTAATTCATGAAATGTACTTGTGCATTGTTTTGTGTTTTCAAATCCTCAAGGGCTTACAGGATGAAAAATACTTTCTTCACACTGGAACACAAGATCACAGAATGCAAAACCATGAACACCACAGTGCAGCTAATTTCAGACTAAACAGAATGGACTCAACAAAGCAGATGTAGCTGCATGGCATTTCGGTTTTCTTTGTAGCAGCTTCTATCCCTTCTCAGAAGAAGCAATATTCTCTTTAAAATATTTATGGCTGGGGGATTACCAAAGCAGCAGTGTTGATTGACTGGCATTTTTTCCAAGCTCTTACACAAACCACATCTCGCCCACTTATCTGTAAGATGCCATAGCATTATTGAAGGGGAGATGCACTTTCGAGGAAATGTCTGCTTATCTCAAATAAGTGGCAATAGGCCAGTTGCCATAACAGTATCTTTCACTGGTTTAATTTCAGTGGGCTGGCATCAGGATACAAGGCTAATAAATGTGCAGACGATCCCTAATGTATTTCTATATTAATAATATTAGGGATTGTTTCCATATTTGTAAAAAAAATAAGCAAACCTGACATTTTACTTCCTTTCCAGTGTTGCTCTAAATAGACTCACACACATTCTTCTAAATGTTGGTTTGGTTATAATGGCACTGAAGAAGCCCTAGCAGAACCATTAACTAACCACAGTATTACCAGCAATGGCAACACAATATATTGGAACAAACACAGTGAGTCTACAGCGGCACTGCAATCCAATTGTTTTGGTTCATAACACTGTAACACCATTGATATTTCAAAATAGCAAAATGGTACCAATGTTCTGACCAATAATGGCTCATTTCATTGTAGCAGCCCTTGTGCCTCCATTGCCTATAAGAGAAAATAAACAAACATTGTAATCACTTGATGTGCTTGAATTGCCACTGGAGATCATTCAGACAAGCATGATTCCGTAAGGAGGATGTGGATCCATTGAAAAAAACACCAGAGCGCCTACAACTATATGTGTTCTACTAATGTGAGCAGATGACTGGCATTACAGATAGAATTGATCTAGTGATCAAAGGATTCTCTTTAGCAAGGTCCTGCTATAAATGTCATCCAAATACTCAAACCTTGCTAAAACTAACCTGCTCAATACATTTTAGTCACACTTATGCTAATTATCCCACCATCTTATTATGTTCTAGTTAGATCCCACTTAAAATATGGTGTCACAAAGGACATACAGGGCTAGATGTAAGTCTAGGTGCAGTGCAAATAATTGCAGATGCAAAATTCTAATTGCGGCCAGGCAATTATTTAGCATTGTGCCTTATGTGAGCTTGAGAGCGATGCAAATTAATCAAAACGCACAAACAATGATCCGCAATTATGATAATGAGGGTCTCAATGAGCGCATTGGTCTATTTAGCGTTGCATATGCAAAGAAGTTAGGAGCAGTGGCGGCGGCAGGATTTAATTCCTGGCTGGGCCCCAAATTTTCACGGACGGGCCATTTATGACTTAAACGTAATGACGTAATTACCAATATGCGTCCTGAGGACACTCAGTCTATACTGTCAGAAATAGCATCATATTCTCAGACTGTCAACATTTTGAAAGTCGGACCTCCGATTTACCACCAACAGGCATAGCAGCACAAATTCCATACATTCGCGAGCTGCAAGTCACTACCACACATAAAGAAAATTACTTCTGACAAAATCTCTCAAACGTGTATTTGACTCCCCAAAGTGAGCTTAAATTTAAAAAGCTCTCATACAGTGAATAAAAGAAGGGTAATGCTTCCCTTTGAGCTTTAGAAAAGTGTCAGTTATATGGGAACAAAAACAAAACAGGAATAGAGGCATCAGTTGAGCATAACATACATCTCAGCTGCATCAGTCAACTGAATTCAAATTGATAAAATTAAATGTAGGTACTTACATTACTGGCACATTTGTTGATCGTCGGTTCTTTTTCTTTTTACAAAATGTGTAGGGATATAGCTAATGCGTAAGACACAAATATAACTCCAGTTTACTGCAAATGTTCTGTATTATTATATTTCTTAGCAGACGCCCTTATACAGAGCGACTTACAATTGTTACAAGATATCACATTATTTTTTACATACAATTACCCATTTATACTGTATAAATAACTAAACAGCAGCTGCACAAGCTGGTTGCTTGCGTGCCTTGCAATGAAAGAAAAGTTCCTGTATGTTTGCTGCTGATGTGCTTAATTTCGATACTATACTACCGAAGACACAAGAGCTCATATCTCAGCCGTCCAATCACCAATCTTCTTTTCATAACTATGACAACTGTACCGAGGTGGGTGGGACGGATATATTTTTTGAATCACGATGATGAGCTAGACTCGCCACTGCGGATTACAGTCTGATATGGGTTGGTATGAAATGTTTTTAATTGTCAATCACTCCAGAACTGGGTGGGTACATGAGCAAAATGGGTGGGCCCAGGCCCAGGCCCCTCAGGCCGAAGCGTGTGCCGCCCCTGGTTAGGAGTACAGAGAGTAGCAGTCACTGTAGGACATTTGCGGAACACGAAAATACAAACCAACAAAAAATGTCAGACGAAGGACAGCAAAGTCCTCTTGGCGTACAGAAAAGAAAATAAAACTTTTTCTGAGAAGGGATGAGAGTCTTACAGCTGAAGTCATTAAGCATGAAAAGCCTCAACCAACATCAGTTATGCTAGTATCCTTAGGCAATGATATGTACTGGCCTGCCCTTTTTAGCATGACATCCAGAAATTTGCCTAGCACTCTGGAAAAGGTGGATTGGGCTACCCTCCAGATATTCCAACTGTGGTTTGAAAGGAGCCAGAGGCTAATTTGTCCAGAGAACCCAGCACTCACATGTGCAGGGATAGCGGTCCCTATATTGACGCTGGGATCTAGCTCATCCCTTAATTCAGCTAGGTCTAGGATGGCCTGTGGAGTAAGATGATAATGCTTAGTAATGCATCCTCTGGCATCCGAAACAAAGTGACCCTGGGATTGAATATGCAGGGTCTTCTTCTTGCCCTTCTTCTCTGAAAGTGTTCCTGGCTCTCCTCAACAAGAGCCAAGTGTCGCTGCATCAGGAAGTGAACCACAGCAGCTATCCTGAAGCCAGTGACAGGTCTCTGCAGGTGTGTTCTTTTATACAGCTCTTAGTCACTTGCTTCTACAATGGTTTGCACCTTGTAGAAGAGGTTTTTGGAGGGTCAGCAATTGCAAAAGTGCAAGGCAAAATCCTTACATCATATTATAATGTTTGCGCCCACTTAGTATCCAGATCCCACCCAATTCCATTCTCTTTTCTTCATTTGAATGCATTTCAAATTAATTAATGGATTAATGATGGCAAAGTGCAAATTTGACAGCATGTGCAGAACACTTGGTGAACACCATTCTTTACATAAGCCGCATTTTTAGCGATTGCAAATCACTTTGCGTGTACATCTACCCCACAGTATTGCACTTTCGTATGGCAATGTATGAATCTCATTGTAATTTCGAAGTTTCGCATGTTCCCTTGATGCACTGCTGTTTTATTTTCTGCTGCTTTCTTTGTTGTAATCCTTCTAATCCCAGGCCATTTTTTTTATGTCAAGTGTCTGTTGCTTACAGTGTCCCAGTGAATGTATTGTGTTATTTCTTTCCATGTTTCTTTTCTTAATGTTTTTTGGCCCTGCAAATTGTTAAATAATATTTCCTGATTTTTTTTTCCATTTCACTAACTAACAGGTGAGTTTTGTCTTTGTGGAAATTTGTTTTCCTTTTCTTTTTGACCAGTGCCATAGTTGCATCAAGGTTGGAGTTTGCAGAAGCCATAGCTCGATCCTATTATATTTGCTACTACTTCTTTCTGTTCACTATACCACTCATTTATCTTTGCTAGAAGGAAGTTCTAAACCTTGACTTCCGACGTTGTGAATCTATTCATAATGAGATGCAAATTCCGATCTCTCCTGTAATGAGCAGTACCTTATGCTGTTTGTATTACAGTAGATGTTCATGAAAAAGAGCTGTTTAGTAAATTGCACGCACAAATTCTACGAAGGACGGAGGCTACGAATTTGCAGTATTTACGAACAGTAATATTAGTACATAGAGCCCAATAAATTTAGTACAGAGTGTAGGACGAGAGGGCACAGATGGAAGCAGAGTCACTGTAACCAAATCTAAATGTAAGAAGCACAGTGGAATGACATGCCTGTAAACAAGCAGCGATGAGCTAATAGTGCTTTACTGAGGCCTTCACTACAGGGCATTGAGTGTATGAGGAGATATGTCTTCCAAGAGCATAATAACCCAGGCTGAGTTTTCAGTGCTAGCGAGGGAGACGGTTCTCTTCAAGTACACTTGATGCTTCCTCTAGATTTAATTATTATGTGACAAGTGTTAGTCTGTTGTTAATTTGAATAAGCCATTCTGCTCAGCGACTAACTGCTGTTGATATGCTGCTACTGGGTCCCTTTGTCCCTTCCTTTATTTATCTAAACAGTATTTTTTTTTCATTTTATTGTTGGATAACAGGATTTGAAATTCCAATTAATATATCATATTACATAATCAGATAGCAAAACATAAGTTTATTAGCACAATAATGTATAAATAGAGTGATCCTACTTTTATTTTTTTTAAATCACTTTGGTTAAATCACATACCTTTGTGAAGGGAAAGTGTGTTTGAAAACAAACAGTGGAGGTAATTATAGACATACATACCTGCCAAGTCTTCCGATTTTGGCGGGAGACTCTCGATAATGTAGACTGCCAATTGTAATGCATTATTAGCTTAAATTAAGTTTGTAAAACAAGTGCCTCCACATTCCCGCCTGCTCACTCTACAGGGGATACAGTAATAAAATATCTTTATATTGTAATTCAGCACCAGCCCCGTCACCCCCCAAAAAATCTCAGAATTTTGAATTTTCAAAGGTTGGCAGGTATGCATCTATATACAGCCATTTCTGTATGTCCTACAATTTGTCATTTGGTATAACAGAACTAAAAGGAGTGTATAAGTCCTAGGCTGTCTCTAAAATGGCAGCAATGACTGGTAATTGTCGGGTTTTTTCCAAGCCTGACCACAGACCAAGCATACCCAGCAGACTGAAATCGTATGTTGTTTTCTGCTTGCCATGGTATTCTCCATTTTATAGCCTAGTTTTACAGCTTTTCCATTAAAAAAAAAAAATCTCATACACACATGTATGGATAGAGTAAACAAGGCAAAAATTTACATTTAACAAATCATGCTTGGTGACGTGGCAGCTTTATTTACAAACCCTTTGCCTTTCACCTCTAGCCCCCAAGTGGACATTAGCCCACATCACGTTCAAGCTGAGGGTGTTCAGGACTGGAGTGTATTTACAGTGACTCTTATGATGATGGCTGGCAGTCTGGCTGACTGCAGCCACTGTAACTCTTTCATAGTAAAGAGGCTAAACACAGGGCAGCCATCACCATAATACTGTAAAACAAAATAAATAAAAAGCAATACGCTTTATTAGTATATTCAGAGTATTGACAAGTTGAATTAAACATGTTGTATACATCAATGTCGAGCTAACGTACTGTTTCTCCGTGTGAAAACAAACAAAAGAAAAACAATTACGAGTAGTCAGGTTTGTTCCTTTTCTAATAATGGAATGTTAACTTGTCATATGCTCTTGTTTAAATGCTTCGGCAGTTGTTTACTTTTCAACTACATCTCTCCCATTATATAGACATTCTCTGAAACGCCCTTTGCTGGAAGAGGTCTGCTGTGGCTTTCCGTATGAACCGCACTGCGGACTGAACCACGCCCACATGCCGGTAGCGGAGAACAGCAGAGAAGCAAAATGCGGAGAATGATGAGAATGAATGAGTGAAAGACGCTACTGTCAGGCGGAGGTCGTGAAATACACCCCAAACTGTGCATGACGGCACACCTGAAGGCTTTTGCCAGTAGTAATTTTAATAAACGATACCGATACAGGTCCCTTTATTTTGGCTACGATTCGTTAACGTTTAAAGGCATATGCAATGTCATGTACAGCGTGTTGCAATAAAACATTATTATATTATTATTATTATTATTATTATTATTATATTATTATAATAATAATAATAATAATAATAATAATAATAATAATAATAATAATAATAATATAAATTATTATTATTATTGTGACATTAATTGAAACACATGTAATTAGACTTGTGGTACTAAAAATTTTAAGATATGTCTTATGTTAACCACGTGTATATGATATATATATATATATATATATATATATATATATATATATATATATATATATATATATATATATGTGTGTGTGTGTGTGTGTGTGTGTGTGTGTGTGTGTGTGTGTGTGTGTGTATACAACATGGTTTTGTTAAAATTAATTTTACATAACAAACACAAAACTTATGCAAACGTTTGCATAATAATATCACTATATTATTATTATTATTATTATTATTATTATTATTATTATTATTATCGCTTTAGCATTTTGTATTAAAAATACAATTGAAACTAGCAATACAGTCTTGTAGGACCACTAAGCTAATTAAATTTGTGTGGGAAAAAAAAATGGTTAAAAACCAACAATGAAATTGGACTTAGCTTTTTGGGTGTGGTACAGCAGGAAAAAAATCTGCATAATTGTTGCCATTGGAAGTAAATTGCTGAATCGTTATAAGCAACATCATGTTCGGTACGAATTGCCATACATAGACAGTAATATAATAACATATATTATAAGAATGAATTGTAAGAAAAACTAATGCACATGTGTAAATGTATCATTTTCTTTCATATAATGGCTTGTACCACCCCAGCTCTTTAAAAAAAAAAAAAGGGTGTTGCACTGTATCGGACCATCTGTTTGATTTACACTACGAGCAGAAAACGTCAATAGCTTTTCCCTCCAGGGAGGGACACGGCGTGAAAGTTATTATATTATTATTATTATTATATTATTATTATTATATTATTATAAAAAAACAAAACATAAACATGACTGCCGTTCATCTATTTACCAAATTTTATTGCCGTCCACTTATAAAATGACAGGTGGACGTTGGTTTTTTCCAAACGGGTTCCAATAAAAAAGACTCTTTTGCGGGTGTAAAAGTTTTGAGATTTCTTATGGTTTTTGAGTGGTATACCAATGGAATGTCTGACTGTTATACATTACATCAAATGGATATATATAATGTATTATATACATAAGTTATTTTTATTATTATTATTATTATTATTTACAGTGTTTTTTCCTTTCTCTATCTGTTGTCTGTGAACTACAATATTGCACAGTCTTTTCTTACCTCGCTGTATATCTGCAATGGCACACCTCAGGTGACCGTCGGTAACAATCTCTCCGATAACCACCAGCAAATAGAATTTATTGTCGAGAAACCGGTGGGAAAGGTTTGAAGATGATGGAGACGGCACTGCATTGCTACTACAAGTAGGCTCAGAGTCTACTGTTGTTTCCACTAACGTCGCCATCCTCACAGCCCCCAATTTGTAACTGTGAGAATGAAACCGCTACCGCCAGACGGGGAGTAAGCACTGAAGGAGTGGTTCACGCTTTTATACTCCAGACACTGTCACAACCATGAGGAACGGGGAGGAGAAAATGAACTAGAAATCACGGTCTGGTTTTTTTTTTTTTTTCACAGTTGATGTCATTTGCAGCGAATCAAACCTGCCCGGAAGCAATAAAAGATTGAGAGAGAGAGAGAGAGAGAGAGAGAGAGAGAGAGAGAGAGAGAGAGAGAGAGAGAGAGAGAGAGAGAGAGAGGCTACATTATAAAACTAAAGAAAAGAAAAAAAAGAAATAATTGTTTCATATGAATTGCAATATGTTTTATACAACGGAGGTAGACTTCTTTAGACAATATAATGTCCTATTTTGTGTATACTGTACGCTACTGAATCAAAACCGCATATTGTAATATGTAGAGCTGAACACCATAACAGAACATAACATTAGGGTTCTAAAAGTTAACAAAAATATAGTGGATTGTCACATGTACATTGTAATAAATAACACTACTACTAATAATAACAACAATACCATCACTACAACCACTACCGCCAACAGCAACAACAACAACAACAACAATAATAATAATAATAATAATAATAATAATAATAATAATAATAATAATAATAATAATAATAATAATTTGCAACAAAACAAAGTAGCAGTTTTGTCTTATGGTACAAAAGTGTCAAGTGAAAGCCAGCCTTAGATCTTTCGGTAAACAGGTCAGTAAGCTTATATCGTGATTCCATCAACCACAGAACTCGGGTATGTGTTCGAGTCCCCCCTAACTATAACTCGCTATGGCATCGACACTGTAACTGCAGCAACTTGGAGAACAGCAAAGGAGGCCTTCTAATCACTTACAGTATTTATCGTTCTTATATGGCCCTAAATCTTAAGGTACCAGTAAACTTTTATGATAAGCATTTGCTATCTCTCTGTTTGAAAACTTAGCTATGGTTCACAACATAACACAGTGGAATGATCACAGTATAATTGCAGGAGGGTATTGCCACGTGTGAAAACTTTAAAAATATAAAGCCTAATCAAAAATGCTTTAATTTGTTTAGAAATAATTTCAAACTGGTTAATAGAAAAGCAAGCACTGGTAAAATCAGCTTAGTTTTATACAGTGCAGAACTACTTTATTTTAACGTTTTGATTTGTTTATGGACTTTGAGATACCTGCACGATGAGTGTCTTCAGTAATAGTCCTATCGACAACAAGTGAAGAATAATCAACCATTTTGTTACAGACTTTCTAAGAAGTCTGGCACAAACAATTTTGGATGTTACTTAATTAAACCCTTGTTAAACAAAAATGACACAAAAATGCTCAACATAAAAAAGAACACTCCTACTACAGTAGCAGGCTCAGTGTACACTGCCTTTGGGTTTCTCATCGCATCAGGTCAATTCCAGATTTTTTAAATCCTTTAATGGAAATGTCTGGTCAACTTTTAATGTTTTCAAGCAAATTGGCTTGTCCATCAACTCAAGTTCTAGGAGAATTCAAGCCAGTTGGAGTGCACTCAAGTCAACTCAAGTTCTAGGAGAATTCAAGCCAGTTGGAGTGCACTCGAGTCAACTCAAGTTGGCTGTCCATGGAAACGGAGTATTAGAGTACAATAAGGGTGCTATAGCCAATGCATCTTAATTTCCAAATATGAAACACCAAATTATGGAACCACTAACGTCTCTGTTTAGTCCTACTGGTTTCTTTATGAAGCTGTGGATAAAAGTGATACATTATTAATGTTGCTTTGAAGCTGGGCTTAGCTGAGCAGCATGTAACACATTGCATAATATACAGTAGCCTATTAATGAACTGATAACAATCTAAACTGATAGGTAGAATAATATAAAACCCTATCTTATTCTGCAAAACGTTGAAGTGCTGTTAAACATATTTTAATGATGTGGTCGACTAGGATTGGAAAATTCCTCAGTAGGGATCTGCTGTTTGTTGAATCTTTATATTTTTGTATTAATTAATATATACCTCATTACCAAAACAGCATCTGTTCATATGTTAGTAAGATGGTTGTAAGCCATCAATAGATTGAATAAGCATGACCAACTCTTGTTCCGATTTCAGGGTTCTAACTGTGCATCTCGGTGACATGGAGAAAGCTTTTTTAATCTCTTTCACTGTCATATCAGCAGAGCTGTACTAAAAACATCTTGCTGAATAACAATAATAAAAAGGGAGCTTGTATTTTACTTGTGAGAGTCTTGTGGATTCATCCTATATGCAGCAGTCAAGATTACTTCATTACATTCATCACCTTACATATATCAGGAATATGTATGTGTGGTGGACTGGGTCCCTTTCATTATGTTTTTTCGTCATTAATCAACTGCATTATTCTCTCAATAGTTTTCTCTAATGTAATATTGCATTTCAGGTCTGTGTCTGTGTTCTCAAATCTACTAGCTGAGACCTCAGGTATGATCTCTCCTGTGTTGTTTTTGGGTGCTTGAAACATATCTTTTTTTGTCATTTGCAATATTAAAAAGTAATACCAGCAACAGGCATGATGGTTGTGTGCTAATGCTTTATGAATGAAGATGATGATAACCTTCTTGCTATTTTTCCTCTTACATGTGAAAACACAACTCAAAGACTTTAAAATAATGAATGGTATAGATGACCAACACGCTGGCTACAAAAATTCTTCCTGTGTAAGTTCTAAACAGAATGTAGAAAATGAACACCCATTTAGACACATTTGCATTGATGTGAAAGATGAGTTGCTAAGGCAAGATTGTTTTTCTGTGATCAAAAGGGACTTGTCATGTTTGGTAGACAGCAGAGTGGGGAGTACAGGGCAATCAGAATGACAGCATACTAATAATGAAGACAATGATTATAGCTGGTACATCTTAAAGAGTAACTGGTATAATGAATTCAGAGTATACAGTAAAGTTATTGTTATGGGAAAGACTAACAGCAATGAAATAGTATGCTCTGTAATCTTGAATGCCATTTATTATATAGTCTATAATTCAATAGGTATGCACCTAAGTACATTATTTCCGTTTTTAACCTAAACTTATCATTTTCTTTTCGGTAACCAGAATGTCACCAGTTCAAATCCCACCCTGCCGCTGACTGACTCACTGTGTGACCCTGAGCAATTCACTTAACTTCCTTCTGCTCCATCCTGCGGATGAGATGTTAAATCAATGTCCTATTGGAAGTCACTCTGCATATAATGCACAGTTCACAGCCTACCTCTGTAAAGTGCTTTGTAATGGTGGTTGAGAATACTGTAGCTTTGAGAATGCAAATTGAGAAAAATGATAATTGTCATATTATAAGCTCACCTGGCTTTAAACAATTCATTCTCTTGAATGCATCCTCACTCTCTGGCTTAATCTAATTGATTCCCTGATTCCCACAGCCTGTGTGCATATCATCTTGACTGAGTCTGGGAACTACAGTACTGGGATGGAAGACCATGGTCAACACCAAGTTCTGTGCAAAGATTTATTATGTGTTTTATCATATAGAACGCTCCCTCCGAGACAGAACTCAGACAATTCCACAACACAGCACTGGGAGCATAGTGGGTTTGGAGGTGAAAGCTGGTGTACTCAACACCAGGAGAGATTCAAACATCTCTCTGAGGCGTTTATTCAGTAAGCAGACACATAGAACAGAATTTCAGCAATCAAGAACAAATTACACAAGTCTTACAAAGTAAAATGCCCTGTAGTCGGGACTCCTATAGAAAAGATCTGTTCTCCAGAGGGTCACTCTTGCAGCTCACGTGCTGGGAGGTCACTTAGCTGGTTCAGAACCCTGGAGAGCTGCTGCAGAGGATTGCTTGCATAGTTTCAGCACTACTGGCTGGACATCCTTGTAGAATGGGTTATTTATTTTTTTAGGAATTAAAGTTGGTAACAGGCTATCTACAATAACTGCGCTACAAAAGATGCTTACCACACACAAAAAATTTTTTTAAAAAAAAACATTACAAAATGCACAATCACAAATAGGTGTACTCAATAAATATAGCAATATTGATACCATCAAGTCAGATTTTAAATCAGGAAACTGAAGGTTCTTGTTAAAAATGGCAGGCTGATATGAGGTCTACTATATCAGGATCTTTCACTTTGAGATATCACACATTTTTATACCAAGACTAATTTTAATGTAACGAGAGTTCAATTGAATAAAGATATACCATGTCCCAACAAGTACATGATTTACACACAGATGTATTTTTGTTGGTCAATATTATTTATAAATGTTATATTAGTAGAACTTGCCAGCTGCAGGGAAGTTTACGAAGACCCTTTGAATTCTTTTAAAATGAGATTTCTGTTCTTATATTTGTACTGCACATTTGACATACCAGTATTCTGCTTCATGTTTAACTTTCTTGAAGCTGAATTTTTTAATTTGTTACATTTTTGTAAAATTAACGAGGCAAAAGCTGATTTTGCTGAGAATAGGCACCTTCATGAAATGGATTTGTTGAAATCAAGAACACTCACAGACTTGATATGGTAGCATGTTGGTGGTGAAAAAAACACTAGGAGGCGTGTGACAGAAAGATAATGAACCCTGGTTGTAAATCTCCCTCCCGACCTATGAGGGTACTAAGCAAGGACAGAGTTTTTTTGACGGGCTGGGTTGACGGTTCTTTCCCCAGGTCGGGAAGTTGGTCAGTCTAGAAAAAGGCGAGACTCCGTTGCAAGAACATATTGACCTGGAAGGGAAACAATATAGCAGCCGCAGATTGTAAAGGCAGCTGCTACATTGTTTGCTACACTGCAGCTCACACACTAAACTGACTTGTGTATGTGTTTTGTGTTTAATGTGGGGATACAATAATGGGACTATTATTTAGGGACCAGCCCAGGGATTATAAATGTAAGTAATACACGCCGCTGTATTACTTACCAGCATTATTATTTACTGTTTGTTTTGCCGTCAGGCACTGGACATAAAAATAAATTAAAAAAACCCTTTCACCTGGATTACAATTGTCTGTCTGTTCTTTAATCACCTGCACCTGCACACTATCAACCACTCTGCCACAAGGTGATAGTCCCGTTTTAGCATAGAGCAAGCTGGATACAGGCTGTAGAGAGGTACTGCCCCATGCCAACAGAGCAATGCAGTAGTCCCTGTGAGTCCTCAGCCAGGATTATTTAACAAGAGTAGGTGAGACACTGGGGATTCAACATAGACTGTGTTTTGCATTTCCACCTCCCTCCTTTCCTCTACACACCTTACCCTAAATCTGAGATATGTTCAACCTAATTGACATTTGTTTAATGACTGCTGTACTCTCAATAATAATAATACAAAAATTAAACAAACCTTAAGCTTTGTCTTCTCTGAAATTGTTTAAACATCTGCTTAACTGTTAATGTATTGAATTATGAGAAGTGAGAGTTATTTATGCATGAGACAGTAATCCTCCTCTTCAGTTGCTATGACTTTGGGATCAGATGCTTTAAGAACAGCAGCATGAGTCTGCAACAATTTCTCTCCTCTGTAATTTACAGAAACCACCAACTGAATCTTTGCTACAGTAATGGATTTCACACAACAGTAACATGCATGTCTATGTAATACGCCTTCCACATTAGTCTTGCACATCATTGGCCATTACTCAAGTAATGAGGTATTCCTATTTTACATGATTGAAATCACAACATTTACTTCCTGGGAGGAGCGTTTCAATCAATATTTGAATGGAACGGCATGAAAGAGTTTTGTCTCCATTTATATTGTAAGGGCTGTTTTGGTTTGGGATATTTTTTTTTTATCTTCCCTGCCTTTAAAACAGCAATTACTGTACTCTTTGCCTGCTGACGGACAGCGAGGTCAAACTGAATTATTTGAAGAGGGCTGCAGCATAATATTATATATCTTTAACTCTGTATTAATCCAGCTGCAGGGGTTTATTGACTGTACATTTCAGCCCTTAATAGCTTTGACAAAATGCCATTACAAAAATGAAATATACTTTTACCATAACACATGCTCCTTTTATACAGGAATGACAATAATATGATTAATATCAGATAAGATTTACTGTAATTATTATGTTAGCTCCATATATTTAAACTAATAATGTGTTACAATACTTCATTCTTTTTAATTCATTGAGCTTTCTTTCAGCTTTGCTTGTAATTCTGACATCTCATAATCTGAAAAAATATTTTAACTGGAAATTCAATGAGCCGTAATAATGCATATTGACATATTAACAGTGTTTTGGATTCTTTTAATGTACGTACAGCAAATATATCTTCACAAAACTGGTTAAAATGCAACTGGTTGTGCATAGTCAAAGTATTTACAAATGATTACAACTGACACAAGCGATTAGTTTAGATTTTATACTGTACCGCACAATAATCTACACTAGGATTTTTCTTTATTTTATACCTTGACATGTTTGAGTCTTGCTAATACTTGCAGCGTCTGTCTCTCAAATGTTTTTGTTTTATTTATTACTCTGCGCCCCAATTCTCCAATCCCCCTCACACATGCTTCAGATGCCAATGTTCAAGTGAGTTGGGAGCACATGGATTTAACTGTCAAAAAGAGAAACCAGTCAACACTGGGAAGTGTCATAACATATCCCCTATGTACTGTCTATTAGACCTGGATTAGCTGGTTAGATATCTACAATCATATACCTATGCAATAGAACCCAGGTTAAAGGGCATTACACTCTGGTAATCATTATTTTATTGCAAAATTGAACATCTTTAAATTACAGATTTCTCGTTTGGTTTTGCTGTGTTTTGATTTCTTAAAGTCAGGAATTCTACTGGAATGTTCAACTGTTAAATACCATGAGGTAGCTAACAAACGTTTCTGTTTGATGGATGAAAACGCTTTGCTTTCTAGTCATAAATCTCAATAAGACAGAGGTGCTATTGGTGGACTTGGTAAATTGCCTCGCTTTGAAATATCTTTTGATGGGAATGTTTTGATTCCATTTCATGCTGTGATAAAGTCTGGGAATCACTATGGATCCAGAACTATGTTTGGACACCCACATTAGCTCAGTTATAAGGCCTCATTTTATTATTTGAGGAACATTGCCACATTGAGATCCATGTTATCTGGTAAAGAGGCTGAGATGTTGGTTCATGCTTTTGTTATTTTTTGACTAGATTACTGTAATGCTTTGTTTGCTGGCCTTCCTGATTCTAAACTGAATCAGCCCAACTGGTTCAAAATGCTGCTGCTAGTTTACTCCAAGTCTAAAATCACTACATTGGCTCCCTGTTAAGTCCAGGGTTGATTTTAAAAATCGTTTTACTTCTTGTAAGGTGCTTCATAGTCTAGGGCCTTCATATCTGGAAGAACTGTTGGTACCTGATGTCCCTAGTCGAGATCAGCAAATACAGGCCTTCTGGTTGCTCCTAGAAATCAGGACGGATAAGAGTCTTTAGTAGATATGCCCCCTGCCTTTGGAACTCTATTCCAAATTATATTCTGAATGCTGGCACAGTTGACATTTTTAAATCAATTTTAAAAGCATACCTGTTTGAGTTTGCTTATTTCTGAGCTGGATTTCTAGCCCATTGGCTTCCTTTTTATTTTTATTTTTTTAATTGTAACACGCCCTGGGATGCCTGCATGAAGAGCACTATATAAAAGTAAATTATATTGTATTGTATAATCCCCAGCTGCACAAGTACATGTAGCACTCTACTTGTATTTTAGGCTTAAAGTGAGGTAGAGCTATGAAATGACTACCACATACCTACAGGTAGCTTTATTATTGATAACCTGAATGAATAACCTCCCATTATTTTACATACCCCATCTGTGTGACTCAACAACAATCACAAAACCAACACACATGTAGCTGTTAAGAAATGCTCAGGTCTATACTCCAGGGAGTTTTCAGCCAGGATTGAAGAGCTGTGAGAAGAAGCCTCTCATCAGCCAGTGCCAGTGTCCTTCAACTTTTATGAGTGCTAAATTACCAGCATCAACAATTTAAAAAATGCAATACAATTTACTGCTGGAATGACTGGTATGCAATCAAAAACAAAACAAATAAATAACCCTTTGAAAAAACCTAAAGATACATTTGACTGATGCTATATTTAATCCAGTTTGTTTTGGCTAGTCAGCCACACTGTCTAGTGCAATTTGTTTTGATAGTTGTTGAGATAAGTATCAATAACATTAGTTCAACTCTTATGGGCATTTTATGTGAATATTTTAAAAATAAAACTGACAGCAGATGAACCAGGAAATCCCTGAATAAGTATCGCATTGATTTACCCAGCATGAAAAGATGTGTTGTTTTTCATAGCTTTACAGTAGCAGCTGCACAGCAACTCCTAATGGGATTAAGGGAGGACAGAAATCCTCCAATTGATGGAAAATTGAGGAAAAAAGCGATGCCCCAGCAACAAGCATCCCGTGGCATCTTTCAGTACTTCTAATAAATTAATATATACATTAATACAAAAATAAGGTGCTACTCAGGACATTCACATGACATTATAGAGCTCCTTTTTTAGTGAAAGCATTGGGACGCAAATGACATCATTGGATTCAATGGTAAAGAATGGTAAAAACATGGTTAAGCGTGGAAAAGCACAGTAAAAGCACAGCAGGAAAGCAGGGTTAAATGCTAAATTATTGTGCAAATATACAGTTGTAAACTTTCTGCTCTTTCTTGTTCTCCTAACACACACTGCAGTAAACAGGTTTCTGACTGATGTGTTTCTTACAGAGTGTTGCAGGGGGGACAGGTTAATGGCTACACTCTGGGGATCTCAGGTTCGAGTCCAGGCTATGTCACAGCTGACCGTGACAGGGCGTTCCTAGGGGGCGGTGCACAATTGGTCGAGTGCTGCCCGGGTAGGCTTAGGTCAGCAGGGGAATCCACGGCTCTCAGTGGCCGATAGGGCGCCTGCGGTTCTGCAGTGGAGTCATTCAGATCGGTGTTGTCCTCTGGCACTATAGGTCTGGTGGCCTCGCTATGGATCCAAAGTGCGAAAAGTGACGGATTAGCAGGAGCACGTTTCGGAGGAGGCATGCTCCAGTCTGGCTTCCCTGAGTCAGCAGCGGGGGGGCTGAGAGCGGTGAGCCGAGGATACAATAATAACTGGGCACACTAAATTGGAGAGAAAACCGGGGTAAAAAAATTGGAGACAACTAAATTTAAAAAATAAAAAAATAAAAAATTGGTTACTCTATTGTACCCGATGAACTTAGAGGGAAGACATGTCTGAGAGCCCTTTCAAGATCACATTGCTGCTTTAAACCTACAATCCCGATGGATAGAACGCTACTAGTTTTTAACAAGTCACCAGGATGTGATGAAAAAAACAATATAATATACAAAGTGATTCTAAAAAACTAGAAGAATATATTAGTTAAGATAACACTTTTATTTCATGGCCCACACCAAGTTACTCTTGAAGTTGAAGTATTTAAGAGAGTTCCCTTGACTGCAGCTCATCTCTATTCAAGATACCTCTTCACACAGTTATAGGAGCATTGTGTTGTATTGGTTAAAGCATGACTTATTCCAATAATTAGGTGAAGAAAAAACAAACAAAACCAAAAAAACACAGATGCTTTTAGTGCTTGTGACCAGGTGGCTAGTGGTGACCTAGAAGACACAGACAGCAGTGCTGGGATATGAATAAATTATCTTTATTGTAAAATAAAAAGAACAAAACAAAAACAATTCAAAGAAACAAAAAGACACAGAACACAACGAGCATCGTGCTAGTCTAAACTGACAAGGGTAGCAGTTGAAATTTATGTTTTACTTCTCTGTAACTCACGACTCACGTTCCGCCTCCGAACACACACTCCCCCTGCAGCCAGAGCTGCAGGTCTTTTATATTACGGCTGAGGGATTAACTGGCTATTAATTATCTTATTAACCCCCCGGCCATAGTTTGCATGAGTTTAATAAATCTGCGTGACTGCCAGCTAATTCAATAATTACTAGCTGACAGTCATGCATTCTCACGAGAAGTCCTGAAACATAAAACAATAACAAACAATGGCAGACAGAACTTCACTCGTCCTGCCTTTAAAAATAATACAGATACAAAATAATACAAAACATCATATGCACAAGGGCGGGGAGTACCCTAATCACAATTACAGGTAGTACAGACTGCTGTGAATACTTGTCAAGTATTGTTCAGTTTTCACTGTTTGTTGCAAATAATAATAATAATAATAATAATAATATAATAATAATAATAATAATAATAATAATAATAATAATAATAATAATAATGTATCAGCATTTACTGCATGCTACTAATATTGAAATGAATTGAGGGTGCCAATAACCCAATATGCATCTTTTCATACAGGTCTACCTCTGTTTTTCAGTCCCCTAGGTATCACGGCTAGAACGCTGCTTATTATAGGGGCCTTGCTATCCCAGTGGTGCTGTAATTAAACTCACTCAATCCCCCAAAGCCATGATAACTCATATAAGCAAACTGTGGTTTTGTTAGAAGAATTAAAAGAAATCCTAATATTATTAGCTCCAATAATGCCTTGGTAGAAGACCCTGAGAAAGAAATATCAGGGTTGTGCACAAAGCAAAATCACAAATCCTGAACATTGACTAACATAGCCCCTCCTATCTAATGTGGAGCATGGGAATAAGAAATAGTAAACAAAGCCTAATAAATTTAATGACAATCATTTGGACTCAAAGTCTTTCTCCGTGTCTTCAATGTTGAAAGAGTTTAGAGATGCACACTGTTTAGATATACACACTGTCTACTTGTTTTGCTGTACCAGTGGAATATCCTCTATCTGAATCTAAGGCTGTTGATTCTTCAGTACTAAAAAGTCTGGAAACTTCCACAATTTTCAGATTTTCCTGCTGGGGGTCTGTGGTGGGGTGCCCCGCCCCTGTACGTATTTTTGTGTTATATATTATATATGTGGTGTGTTATTGTTGGTGTGGCTATAGTGGTGCGCAGGGTATAGATTGGGCTTTGTAGCACGAGTGGTTTAAACTGTATATTTGTAGTTAGGCGTGGGGGGTTGCCCAAGCACTTCACGAGCAGTTAAATGTGTACTGGGAGTGCACAAATTAGTTCACGTGCCGGGATTCAAGTGAATAATTAATTAGCAATTGAATCCTAGCACAGCTGTATATATAGATGCACGGATAACTCACTCAGGGATGGGTGTTCGGTGAGTGGAGAATGGGAGTAGAGAGAGGAGAAAGAAAATAATAATACTAACAATTGCTACTGGTGCTAAACCACCTTAGCACGGTACTTGTTTGGGTCAGTGTTTTGTTTGTCTATTTATTTTGGCCAAGGTGCAGTTTTGTTTTGTGTTTTGTGAAAGTCTTTTGTTCTGTTTAAAAATCTTTAATTTTATTTAATAAATACACACATCACTGCGTTTCTTACCCCAGTGTGCTGTTGTGTTGCATTCATTTCCTGCCCTGACGTCACCACCAGCCAGCCTGGTCACAGCAATTTCTGAACAGCAATTTCACAAACTGATAGTGATTTTAGGGTTAAAATGGAGGTCTGGGATTAATGGTGGTTTAAGGTTAGGATTATGTGTATTGCTGCTCGAACAAACACAATTACAGTACATATTTTCTATAATCAGATATCTCAAGTGAATCAGCTCTGAGTCAACATCACACAAATCTTCTCCATCAGGCAGGGAAATGAAAACCCATGGAATGTGCATTGCTGCCGACAGTGTTTAGAGTTCCTTGCACTGTAACACACACACAGCCTTATCTTCACGCAATCCCCTCGCAAAAAAATAGGGCTTTGGCACAAAATGAGAGATATTCCAAAACGGCACAAAACATTTGCGAGACATTGGAATATAACAGTTTTTTGAGCAATTCGCAAATCTGTTTGTGCCTCGCAAAACCGTCTGCGCATTCACTACCAATATAGCAACTGCACACATCAGCCAAGAGAGAATGCAGAATAATGGACAGTCACCATTAGTAATGGCATTACCCCGATAAGATGAAATCATCGGTATCGCCACAGTATGTACCGATATGACAGCAGACAAGACCACACAATATATCGTGCACACATACATATGGACCATTCAAGTACACAATTGGCTCCATAGCTAGGCGCCAACTTTTCAAATTAATGTGTTGATAATGCCACTGTTTTATTGAATGTGGACAGTGTTGTATAAAGATTATGATTAAGTCCAGTTTGTAAGGTTTTGAGTGTCGCCAGAATGGATTTTTTTTCATTTTGACATTTGTTTTTCTTTAAGAATAATAATTAATTCTAAATACGCCCCTAAAATGTTAATTGTAGCCTACTATGATTTCTCTATAAATGAACTGGCTCTGTACAATTCGCAACATCGACATTCAACGACTGGACAGCTGCATAAACGGCCAGAAATTACAATTAACAGAACTGCTTGTCCCATCTCAGCTAACTTATGAATGGACTGCTGCAGAGAAAATACAGGTCTTTGATTGGTTGATAGTATCACCGGTCTGGCTTTAGGAAAACGTAAGCATGCCTTGCTGACTGACTGTGACTGGCTCTCCGAAGTGCAGCTGCTCACCCCTACACCCGTAATGCGGAGCAGCCTATGGAATAGCCAAATAAAGCAAGAGGCCACAAGATGGGTGTGTGACTTTGTGACAGGATAGCGTTGCGGGCCCAGGTGGTATCGGCAGGCAAGGAGACTCAGAGACAAGGAAGCTGCAGTGAAAGCACTGCTGCGCTGTTCAATAAACAAAACACTGCGCACACAGCCAAAAATAAAAGGTCAAACAAAAACAAATCTCACACACAATAAACACTTACAAAATAACTGGCACAAGGGCCAAAACTAAAGTTTAAACAAAACTGTTCAGGCCGGGCAGAGCCTTCACTGAACTTTGTAACACCAAACAAATGTAGTAACACACTGTTCACTCACCCCAAAACACGTGCCCCGAACAAAGGAATTTCCCCTTTTTTATAGCATGTGGCTGGAGTTTAATTTTCAATTATTCAATTAGCTCCAGCCACATTCTCACATGTATTTTGGCAGGGATAGGAAATTAACCCCATCCCTGCCAACCATCACTAAATCACCACACAACAATATTATTATTTACAGACAGGGCTCTGCCCTGCCACAGACGTATTTATACAATTAATTTACAGATGTGTGACAACACCCACCAAAGACAGGCAGGACCCCCCTTTCCTCTTCATCCTTCTCTCAATCTTCATTTCTGTACTTTGATGGCATCTTCTTTGGCTTTACGCAGGTTGAATCACTGGTAAATTCTGGTATATAAGGCTATTCAATGTAAATTATATGAACATACTTATTTAAATGAATACCTTATAGCTTCCCGTAGTAACCATAGCCTCAGATCTCATTCTTTTTTGCATTTTAAAATCCCAAATGTGCATACTGAGGCTGGTAAAGGATCCTTTGCTTATTATGCCCCATGGTCCTGGAATGAGTTCCAGTCCAAACTAAAGCTGCAGACCCAGATATCTTTATTGCAATTTAAGAGTAAACTGCATGATGTCGTGACTGAGAGTTGTATTTGTTTTAAGTAGTTGAGTTACGTACTTTTGAGTATTTTGATTATTGTTTTAAATGTGATTTGCCTGGGTCTTAATTGCATTTTATTGTGTACTTGTTCTTGTTGTCCGATTGACTTGCTGCTGCCTGCTTGGCTAGGTCTCACTCATAAAAGAGGTTTTAATCTCAATTTGACTACAAGGATAATACAAATACTATATATATATATATATATATATATATATATATATATATATATATATATATATATATATATATCTATACATACATATACACACACACACACACACACGCACACACACATACATACATATCTCTTGATATTGACTGTTGATCTACTAAAAAAAAAACAAGAAAACTAAAAAAAAATATAGGAAGGTATTGCATAGTCAGCAACCAGTTTGGGGTCATACACATACTAATATATTTGTGCACAGTTTTTGCAAAGGCTTTGTTGGGCACAAAAGTCATTGTCTTATATATTATAGATTATAAAACGACGACTCCTGTGTCTAGAAAAAAAAGGTTTTCTGAATAAGGTGTTTAGAAGGGCTAGCATTCCGATGTTATCCTATTACTCAGTGGGTATTTGGTATCACGTTTTCGGAATATTGGTATCCAGAATACGGACGGATTCATTCGGAATACCCTGTTTACATGGTATGGAATAGCTATCCAAATGTCCCACTATTCCAAATACAACTGGAATCCTGATAGAACAGGACAACTGGACCAGGTGGCCGGAAAGCAATATGGGTACAGTCAATTGCACCTACCACGCGCGGTAGGTGCACAACCTCATAAAAACCCAGCATTATCTCCTCACTGTTTGCTCTGGTACTGGGGAATTTAATATGTTCCTCAGCATGTCGCAGTAACGCGGTTATGAAGTGCCGCGGTTATGAAGTGGTTTTGTGCTTGGCGCATTCCTTCGAATATACCAGGATCACGCATATTGTCGGCCACTCCCCCCCTGTTGCATGATGCATACATTTTATTTCATCACAGTGCAGAATGGATTGTGACGTGCAAAAGGACGTTTCGAATATGGCAACTTGGCACAATTTCGGCACAACGGCCATTTGCAACGCGCATACCCCTCTGTGCGGTGCACAAACTTTTCGAAGATCGGGCCCATGAGGTTTAAAATGCTTTAGCACAAACTGGAAAACAAATCATTTGACTCCTTGAAAATCATATGACTCATTATACCACTAGTTGTCTAGACAAAGAGCTGGCTTTTTTCCTCTTGAAGACTGGCCTTTAAAAGACTTTGGCAGCACTTATTTGGCACGTAATCCTGCCATTTTGGCTTTGTCAGCAAATGTTTTCTTTACCAGCACACTGGAAAGCTGATCTGAAGTCTGAAAAATAGCCTTTGTTATTGATTTGTGAAGCACGAAGAGGAGAGTTAACATAATGAATACGTTTTTTGTTAGAAAGTATTTTAAACAAAATAAAACAACACATTTTGCTGTACTTTTCATTGCAATGTATTGTAGCACAGTTAGTGTAAATTAATTGCGTGTTATTATTCCACCACAACTGAGAAAATGCACCATTAAAAACACTGAATAAACTTGTTGTTTAAAATGTTTCTGCACTTTGAGACTGCTGAAGATTATTTGATTGAGTGTTTGAAGCTGATTTTTTTTTTTTTAAGTGGACACATGCTCAATGGGAACTAGGTTGAGAAGGGTGAATGCCTTCTCATATTATTCTTATCTCTACCCACTCCCCCAAAGTCTTCAGATCCCATTTCCAATGAGAAGAGCATTGACAATACAGATTTCCATGATGTAGAGCTCTCACTGTTCAAGGTTACACAATTGCTGTTATATATTTGCAGTATTACAATTTAAGCAGTAGTATCTAAGCATTTACTAAGCATAAAAGTGCATCTCCTGGAGCTGTATATATTTGCACTGGAAAAGCAAATTAAGGAGAGCATGGTAAGTGATTCCAAGGGAACTTCTTCTTTTATTTGAGATGATATTAACCAACGAAGCAGCTTGAATGTTTTTTTTTTTTTTTTCTGGGATATGAAACCAATACTACTTCATGGTCTCATTGCTATTCATTGTGGAACTAAGCAGTAAGATGTAAGAGGAAAAGAACCCCAGGTGGTTCTGATGATATAGCAGGCAGCTATGTTTTTTGCTTTCTTTTGTGGTTCAGAAACTGAAAGCAGGGGTTTTCCTCCCATTCGTCTTCGTGGGTCACCCTCTGATACTTGTCCACACTGTCATACTGTTCTTGAGATGGGATTGATACTGGCCCACATTGTCATACTGTACTTGAGATGGGATTGATACTGGCCCACACTGTCATACTGTTCTTGAGATGGGATTGATACTTATATATATATATATATTTATATATATATATATATATATAATATATATATATATATATATATATATATATATATATATATATATATATATATATATATAATATATATATATATATATATATAAAATCTAATATAATATGGTTTGCACGGAACCAAAACAATCTGTGCACAGAAATAAAGGTGAATGAGAAGATACTCTGTCTTGTAAACCAGTGGCTTGAACAGTAAGCTGACCAGTAAGCTATCTGCCCTCTATTTAAGTCTGTCATATCTGCACTGAAAGTGATTTGCAACAGAGAACTGCAGTTTCCATACAGTATATTACACGTCAGGGATACAATATGCATTGGGTCATCGTATGACTCCATGTACACTCGAACAGTTTGGGACAGTTCAGGCTTTTCAACTCACATCGTAATGCATTCTGGTACATTTGACCTGTCTCAAGTATCTTTCACAGCAGGACTACACTTACCAAAATGCATTGGAGGTGTGAGTTGAAAAGGCTCAACTGTCCCAAACTGTTTGAGTGTACGTGGAGTCATATGGTGACCCTAAATACACAGAACAAATGAAGCAGTCCAGTGAGGAACAGCCCATTTTTACAGAATGTCTTGTTAAATATTTCAGGTGTTGCCCAACCTCTTTTGCAAGACGTTTAAAAAGTCCTATTAAATTATTTTCTTTTTTAACTTTGTTTTTTTTTCAATTGTAAACAATTTTTCCAGTTTTCTTCAAGGTTAGACTTCTGGATGGATCAGAAGTGAACACTTTGATACAATGCCTTATTCATGAAAGCATAGTTATGAATGAACTGCATAGCAATGCTGCCATGTTCTCAAGAGGCCATCGGGGTCTAGAGGGATACATGTTGTATGCTTTACATGTAGCTATATTGTTATCATTTAATGATATTTGCCATAATAGATTAATTAAGCTAACTGTATAATTAAGTGTCAAATTACTATGTATTTACATAGCAGTTACTTAGTTAATACATATGAACATACACATAATTACAATGTTATTATGCATGTTTAATATGTACTTAATGTGTGAATCTTATTGCATGATATAACCCTAAACCTAACCCTAGCCCTTTTCTGAAACAGTTCTTTACTTATATACATCATGCAAAAAGATGTACACGTTAAGTACATTGTAACTATGCATAATAACATTGTAATTATATGTATTGACACATGTATTTATTATCTAACTGCTATGTAAATACACAGTAATTAGAGACAATTCATGTAAAGTGTGATCGTATTTAAACTGATGTCAAGATGACGGGCACGTTAGAAGCAACCAGGCAAAAAACTTTGTTTTCACTGCAGCATGTTCTTGCCATAATATGGCTCTTGGCAACAATTGCTTAGTTTAAAAGTGTAGTGATCAACATGTTAATTAATTGTGGGTGCTTTGAAATGTCTGAAGAATTATTAGAGCATACATTCTCATATTGACTGAAAACATTAATTCTAATTAATTTAAAAAGCTCTTTTACACTATGTACTAATTAACTTCACATTTCTTTCATCTTTATAGTTTATGCAATCGTTCCGGTTGGTTCTGTTGCTCCAGTATTGTGATTATCATTTTTCTCAAGCCTTTTACCTCGATTTGAGCTTGTCTAGAGATTCCTAGGTGCTGCCAATGAACAGCCTTCCTTACTCCATTCATCATGTGACCAACCCACATGATGGGAATGGAATGAGGAAGGCTTTTTAATGCCAGCATTTAGGATTCTCCAGAGGAGCTCAGAGGAGTTCAAAGCCAGGTAAAGGTAGATTTCGAACAGTATTGGGGTAACATAACCCTGAAACATTCAAAATGACTGTAAGCACCATAGAATAGTTATTTAAACATCCTGCCCTGCTGACCGGCCGTAGCCTCTTGTGTGAGCTGCAGTGTATAAGCAGCAGCAGCAGCACCTGACAGACCGGACTGGTGTCAGCTGGCAAATCAGCAGCCACGACAAGACAGAGCTTGCTTTTCGTTTGAAGAAAGAGAAGAAAAAAAAATCAGCTTTACCAGAAGGAATCTATAAAATTAATGTACATTATAGTCTTCAAGATTTGAATTCTTTCTATTTACCTTGCAAGCATGATCATCTATCTTGCTTTAAATGGCTCAGGATTTATAGCTAAAGCTTTTCAAACCCTTACCTAGATCATTTCAATCACTGCTTGTTTATTTATATATTTATTTAACATTATATTCACTGAAAAAAACCATATGAGCTACACACAGCTTGTTTATAAACTTGGCAAATATCACACAAGTGCTAAAGCATATCATGAAATAATAAAAAATTTCTATATATATAAATATATATATATATATATATATATATATATATATATATATATATATACATATGTGGATGTTGTGTGTGTGTGTGTGTGTGTGTGTGTGTGTGTGTGTGTGTGTATATATATATATATATATATATATATATATATATATATATATATAAATTATCAGTAATTCTAAAATCAAAAACACCAGAGTGTCTCCCTGACAACCACACTGAGGCTAATATATAGATACACATTGTGTAACTTTCAAGTAAGCAAATTTCACTTAATGATACCTATTGTACTGTTTTGTAATTGGGTGGGTGTGGAGAAGGAGAGGGGGGCTAACATGAAGACTAGCATTTACAGAACCCTCATAATGAATAACTGGCATTCAGTGCACTTCTAAAGACCAGTAGTCAACCATTTAATAACCTGTAATAGTCTTTTTTGGCAAATACGGCTCATTAAAAATGCCAGACTGCAGTGAGATAAGGATCTAGGCCCTTCTCTGGCTGTTGCGATTGGCTTCTTCTTTGTGGCTACTTTCTTGTGACAAGAATAAGGTAACTAGCCTATAACGAACTGTACAAGCTGAATCGATTCCTGAGTGAGTATTCCCCAAGATATATTATCCTCCCAGTCATGATTAGGGGTGTACTGTCTGAGTACCCATTTCACTATAAAACTGTGGTCCCATTGACTTTGTGGGTTGAGGAGATCTCAGACAAGGATACTGCAGTTGGTGCAGCAAGTTCATTCCCTAGCCCCTCATGCTTTTCAGTTGAGTTTAAGTCTAGTTCAGGTCACAGGTTAAGTAAGTTTGGTTGCTCAGACTGGGATAAACCACTAAAAACAAACAGTGCAGAGTGAGTGTTTCCAAATGTTCCTAACAGATGTAAAAGCTATAAAGAGCATCATATGACCACTATAGTGCCAACTGCACTTGGTATCTCTGTAATATTGCAATGTGCTTCCTGAACTCCCATTGTTCTTTTCATTGAAATGTATTTTTATTGAAAGCCATCAGTTATAAACAGGATGTTCTTTAGACAGGATGATATGGCAGTTTTTTATTGTGTTCATCATCTATTAAAAATGATTAAAGTACCTAACACAGTAAAGTGCCTTTAGCATCTTTAATCTACAGTACAGTGTTGTACTTGAAAAACCTGTAGATTCAAAAATATATTATTTAAAAAACGAATAAAACTAGCAAATAAACAACCTTTTACACATTAACCTGAACACTACCTGGACAGAATGGGTTATTACCTGGAGAGAGGGAATTATTACCGAGAGAGAGAGAGAGAGAGAGAGAGAGAGAGAGAGAGAGAGAGAGAGAGAGAGAGAGAGAGAGAGAGAGAGAGTTATTACTTTGCAGAGAGAGTCAGTTATTACCTGGAGAGAGTGGGTTATTACCTGGAGAGAGGGAGTTATTATCTACAGCGAGTCGTTATTACCTGGAGAGAGTCATTATTACCTGGAGAGAGGGAGTTATTACCTGGAGAGAGAGTCATTATTACCTGGAGAGAGGGAGTTATTACCTGGAGAGAGAGTCATTATTACCTGGAGAGAGGGAGTTATTACCTGGAGAGAGAGTCATTATTACCTGGAGAGAGGGAGTTATTACCTGGAGAGAGAGTCATTATTACCTGGAGAGAGGGAGTTATTACCTGGAGAGATGTAGTTATTACCTGGAGAGAGGGTGTTAAATTATGAGCAAGAGTGGGTATAGTAAAAGAAAAAGAAGCACATTTTTTAATGCAGCAAAAATGGACCTTGCAGGCCATTAGCGAAATTAAGTTGCTGCACATTCTGTTTAACAGTACTCCTTCATTTTACTATGAAAAACAAGAGTGGGTACATTAAACAGGCATTTCATATACTCCTCTATTGTACTATGAAAAATAAGATAAACATAAATTGCTACTGATGTACTTTGTTGCAACATTACCCAAATGGGGGTCCACTCAAGCTCTCACAAAGACTGTATCTGTTAATGCATGCTTTTATATACATCCTTGTGATCAATATCTGTACATTTCTGGACACGCAATGGCGTTGAATCCATCAGGTAAGCTGATACATGACATGGGTCTTAGCTTATCTTGTATGTGTCAGGCTCTATTGCTTCGAATGCATGTCAACACCTCTCAAATTACATTTATTCTCATTAGGACGCATATTTATGTTTCCATACAAGATAGTAATTTGATACTAAGTTTGACAAATATCCTAAAAAGGGGTGAGATTGTGAAGGCCTAGGACGTGCTGTCATGAATGGTCAGTAATTAACATTCAGGATCAAATAAAGGACAATTTCAACAAAAAATGGTGACACCCATTACTATGGTAATGTATAGCAATATCCCCTCCTAACCTATAAACACTAAACACCTCACTGGCGTTAATTTCTTGCATTTCAGGAACAGTCAGTCCTAACCATGGACAATTACAGGTGTTTAGCCTCTCTATAAACCAAATGTGTAAGCTTCACAGTATAAAACAGTACACAAGCTCCTAGGGGAGGAAGAGTTAATTATAACCTATGTGTTTCTATATAGGTCAGCAGGAAACACATTGCAATACGTGTAATCTTATTACAAGAATGTTTCTACAGATCTATTGATCCATGACTGCAAATTTGGATTTTCAGACGAGCAATATCAATGTGGGTCTTGTGAAGTTTTACATCTATAAATATCACTTTGTGAGTGGGAGTGGGGACACATTACTTTCATCGTTCTTATCATGAGCAGACAGCTGCTTCTCGGGACTTAGAAGTGTCTGCAAGTATTCCCCCCAAAATCTCAACAATATAACAATGGAATGCCGTTAGACTTGGGGAGGGGGCAGTTTTGTCTAACTAGGAAACTAAATGGATATACTGGTGTCTATTGAAACATTATTGGAATATAATGTTTTGTTTTGATTTATCCCATGTGTTCATTCTTGTAATTTAGTACAGTTACTGAGCTCATATACAGTATATTTGTCATGTCAAATAGTATCGCTTCCTTCAGTTCACATTCATACTCACAGTAATAGTGTGTCTTAATATATTAATTAGTTATTCAGGAATTGGACATTCATTATAAGACATTGTCTTCTGTTAAAAATGTATGTTTTTCAACAGGGTTGCTTATGAATGTATTTATATATTTATTAGTTATGGAACAATAGAACATTATCTTTACTGTAATTATAATCTCTCTATCTATCTATATAGCTATTGATCTGATTTCTTTTACATGTAAACTTATTCAGACTGTGAATTAAAGACTGCATAACAGAAATGTAACTGTACTTAATGAGCCAGTTTAATGGTTTAATATAAACCTTGTTAAACAAATCATTTTAATCTGTTTATTAAGATTTACTAGTACATAGATAAGCCTTAAATCTAGATTCATGTGATGATAATAAAATAGATATGAATTTATAAAATGTGATTATTTTTAAATTGATCAGGGACTCAAAGGGGGAAATGGCATGTATGCATGTTTAGATGTTTAGGTGTCTTCTGTAGAGCACATCAATATATTGATTTTGTTAGGCAGCACTGTCTCTGTAAGTGCAGTTATTCAGCCATATTTTCAAACCACTTACGGTCTTTAATGAACTTCTATTTTTTGAAAGTAAAACTCCTGTTAATTTTACAAAACTAAAACCAACAATTAAGTGATATATTACAATCACTTGATTTTTCTAAGTTCTTGTGCCTTCCTGCCTACCGCCAGCATCCAAGGTGGCAATTACAGCCTGCGAGGGCAACAGGGTAGGAACACCACCCACCACCCCAAAACAGACAAGCAGGCAAAGGCAGAGTCGGTGGCAAAGGACCACCGCTGGTCAGGGGTAACCGGTTCTCCGGCTGGAGACCGAGGCCGGGGCATAAGAAACACCCACCCCCTTCTAAGCCCAAGGGAGACCACCCCTGAGGGCCCTCGGCTGCCACCAATCCCCCTCACAACTAGACTGACCAAAGGCAACGACCCATGGCAAGACTACACCCAGGACTCCTGGGTGCTATCAACAATGAGACAAGGATATGCTTTACAATTTTGCATAGGTCCGCCGCACTTCAAGGCTGTGCTCCTCACCATCATTGAACCAGCGAGCACGATACTTCTTCAACTGGAGATCGCCAATCTTCAACAGAAGAACACTGTGTGCTTGGTAGATCCAAGCAATGCTCTCAGCAGCTTTTACTCCAGATACTTTGTGGTGCCCAAAAGGGACGACAGTTTCAGACCTATTCTGGACCTCAGGGTCCTCAATTTGTTCCTCAAACAGAGGAAGTTCAATATGTTGACAACACAGCGTATCCTCCAGTCAGTCCAACTGTGCGACTGGTTCACATCGATCGACCTGCAAGACGCCTACTTTCAACTCCCGATCCGTCCCGCGCACAGAAAATATCTGGAGTAACAATATAGATATTGTTGTGGGTTACTTTGTACTGAGCCACAGCTGCGGACGGGACAGAGACAAATGCAACACCAGAAGCAAGGTTAGTCTTTAGATTCTGAGTTGTAAGCATGCAAGTGACAGTGATCAAACCTGTAAGTAAACTAGATGTTTAATAAACATTTCTTGTTTTGTTAAATATAAACAGAGTTGCCTAAATTGTTGTTAGAACTAAGTGACAATGAAACAATGGGGTCCAAAATAACCCCACTGTAATATGTTAAACCCAATGGTACATTTTGTGAAAAGGGATACATGTTAAATGACTCTTTCCTGCAACCAACCATCTGCTTTCCTTGTTGACTGACATGCTTTCAGCCAGTACCATACTTTACCCAGAAGACACTGCTCAGGGGAAACAACTTAGGAAGTGTAACAGCTAGATTATAAAATGTATCTTCATCCTATTAAAAGCATAATTTAAAAGCCATTTGCTTTCATACCAGCAAAACTTATCCTCCCTTTAATCAATTAACCCTGTGATCACAGCTTCTAAGTCTGTACTTTGTAATCTGAAAACTGCTACGTGTACTTGGTATACTTTTCCTTGCTAACCTTGTCAGGTCTCAGGAGCTAAGTTGGTTTGTTTAACATAAGAGGGTTTGATTTTAAATATGTATTAAAATCACTGCATGAAATGAAATCCAATTTTACAATAAAGAGTTGTAGGGCTAGAACTTTCTGCTTATTCCCCTTACTGTCATAATAAGGTAAATGATAATAATAATAATAATAATAATAATAATAATAATAATAATAATAATAATAATAATATCCTGTGAAGCATTTATATAATAGATGCTGTTGCAAAAAGCAGACTTGATGGCTAATTCTGTGCATTAAAATCACGGTCCAAATTGTATATTGTATGAACATAATAGGACTGTTAGAATAATAATACAGAACGAGAGAGAGCAAATTGAAATCTGTTTTGTGAAAGTCTCTTGAACCTTGAGGGGCAGATTCATGGGCACAGAGATGGGCTTGTCTCACTGGAAAGAATTAGGTGTGTCTCACTGGAAAGAAAGGGGTGTGTCTCACAGGAAATAAATGGGCGTGTCTTTCTGGAAAGAGGAGGAGTTTGGAAGCAGCCATGTGGTCTGGTTTTCAAATATTGAAGATCTGCTCCATTAAGAAGCAGGTCTGCAGTGCCTGCTCTTGCTTCCTGCTTCCTGGTGACTGACACTGCAGTTTCAGCTAATGGACTTGTTTAATATGATTTTTGATTAGGCTCAGTGCCAGACTGCTGTGCCTAGTCTTCAGCAGGCAGTATATCTACAGCATTGCATCTCATTGAGCCTCGTGCACATTGTTGAAGAGTGCCGCTGCACATCAGAGGAACGATGCTGCTCTGTTTTTAACGCTTTGATCTGGGTTCCAGTCAAACAATGATGATGTCCTTCCAGATTTATTATTACAGTATTATTATTATTATTTTGTAAATGGGTTTAATCCAATTCAAAGTGAGAATAACCTCTGGGAAACTAAACAATCTACAAAAAGTAAATAAGGGATTGAAAGAAGGATGCAAAAATGTGTTGAAGCTTTTGTTAATGCCACTTTAAATCTATGGTACAAAGAGAAAAAAATGACATCCTGACAGGTGGAAATGTAACATCAGGGAACATGCAGGGAATGCTGGGAAACCCAATAACCACAATCCCAGTAATATTTTACATTAAATGTCTCGAATTACTATGTATTTACATAGTACTGTAGTTACAAAGTAAATACACCTGTACTTACACATTATTACAATGTTATTATGCATACTGTAGTTACAATGTACTTCACGTGTAAATCTAAGTACACAATTGTATCAGAAAAGGGTTAGGGTTAGGGTTAGGGTTAGGGTTAGGGTTAGATTTAGAGTTAGGGTTAGGGTTAGTTTTAGTGTTAAATCCTAAGTACATTATAACGGCATAATAACATTGTAATTATGTGTAAGTACAGGTGTATTTACTAATTAACTACTGTGTAAATACATAGTAATTAGAGGCACTTAATGTGTTACCGAAATCCCAAACACATATACCCGTTCTATTATTAGAACTGTTGCCCTAAACATTGCAAGTAAAACCACAAGGTACCCATGAAGCATCTTCTGTGAGTTGTCGAACTGGTACAAAATCCCTCCACAGGTCGCCATAGCCATACACCATTCCTATGTTGTACAAAGTTGACAGACTTAACCAAAGTCTTACATTCCCTAAACAACAACGTAAGGGATACAACTCTTTCAAATGCTGCCTTTCAACAATGTAGACGAGATGACGTGAAAAGATGTAGTAATGCCAATCATTTTGTTATTGTTGATAGTGATGTTGCTTATTACAATATTTAACTCCTATACTTGCATCTGTACAGGTGGACAATACCAGCTAGTAAGGTGTCTCTTTGTTTCTGCAGGCTTGCAGGTGGGAGGAACAGTTCCAGTATAGGTTTTAAGGTCATGTATTTTTCCACTCTCCTGAGATCTCCTGGAGCCTTGCAGACAGGACTGACTGTGCGGCTGTCAAGCTGGGCGGTGTCTGCAGCAGTAATGAGCACAGAACGGGGCTCCTGCCTCCCTCTGGAGTTCTAGCAGACTGGCTTGTGCTGCAAAATATCTGTGATGTTATTCAGCACCTTCAGAGCTTGGTTTTGTATCTGTTTCAACATCACGTTGCTACAGGGCTGGTTCCAAGCCAAACAGGCATCGCTTGCTCAGCCTGGCAGCCCTTTGTAAGTAATATTTCATATTCTGATACTTGCATCAGACACAAAGAACTACGGTCATGTCTGTGTACAGAACACATGATTGCAGTGCATCGATAGATCTGACATTTCTACCTGGTTAGTGTCATATTTAGACATGCTAGTTAGTGTGTTCTATAATATCAGCTGTTTTAGGACTTTTATAGTTTTTATTGTTTTGGCTTTTTTTCCTCTTTTAGTGAATATGTTATAAAAAGGTGGTGTTATCCTCTGTGGATTGTTATTTTTGTCTTATTTACTGTGTGATTTTGTAGTTAATGGTGGTCATGTTTTCACTGCCAGATTTATTGTTATTTTTTCATTATTATTTAGAATTCTATTCTAAAACATTTAATTTGAAAAAGGAATGCTATTGAGAGAGACAATCCACTGACTGCAATGTCTGATTGATATATTACCAATTAGTGTTTTTATTTTGACAATATTTTTTGAAGAGGTGATGGTGTCATTAAATGTTAATCGAAAACAGATATTCCCCATTGAGCAGACTAATGATAAGAACACATACTGCTGACAATCAATTCAAGAACGTCCGGCTTGCAACGTTTATCCCGTTCCTCAATCTAGCAGGAAAAGTAATTTAAAACAGATGCTCTGTTTAAAACTTGGGGATTTTTATTCCATTATAATGTACATAAACCAAAACCAAAACCAAAAAGTCATAACCCCAAAATCAGACAGATTATTTTTTAAAACAGACTAGACAAGGCTATTGCATTATACACATTCTACAATATATTCTTTGGTTTTTGGCCTCGTCGTCGAGATGCCCCTGCCCATAAATGAGCTCACAGATAAGTGGAGTGGCTAACTGTATGGAAGCTGTGTGCAGGGGGCCAGGATAGCTGCCCCCCCTGTTAGAGGAAACCAGAAAGCAGGTGGAGACAGGGGAGGAGGAGGTGAACTGTGGTGCACAGCAGGGACGTCATGGATTGAGGTAAGACTTAAATCCCTTTCTTGGTGATCATTGGACATATTATTTATCAAAGGACAAATAAGAAGCTAGCTATTCGACAGATGATTTTCTTCTGATATTGGAAGCACCTAAAATATGGTTGATGTTTAAATGATTTGATTTAAGGTTAAAGTGAATTCACTGCCAGAACCACCGCTTTGCATAATTAAAATCCCTTATCTATATATAATATATATATATATATATATGATTATATATATATATATATATATATTACATATATATATAATATATAGTATATATACTATATCTATATATATTATATATATATATATATATGTGTGTGTGTGTGTGTGTGTGTGTGTGTGTGTGTGTGTGTGTGTGTGTGTGTGTGTATATATATATATATATATATATATATATATATATATATATATACATACATGTTATATAGATAAGTTATTATTTCTTTGTTGTGCAACAAAGCGTTAAATTGGTATTTGTTTCCCTGCTGTACACATGTCACTAAATTCACTGTTAGACAGCAGTCAGTGCGGCTCATTACTTAACCATCTATACAGGGCATGTTAAAATGCAGTTTACTGAAGTCCTTGCTTGACTGCATAATTCTTTATCCAGATGGAGGAATAAGAAATAACACTGCAGATAATTGCTGGCTTCAGGTCTGTCTAGCACGTTCTAATGAGCTCCCAGGCGGTATCCTGACTTCAAAGAGCCTTGCAGATCTGCCTGAGTTCACACACTTCAGGAGACTGTCGTTATGAACACGCCTTCAAAAGACAGCATGTTCCCTGTCACAGCCATGCCGACACCAAATTGAATTGTAACCCCATTCACTGGCAATGCACAGGAGCCACCAACAATTTTTGATACTGCATGCAATATGTAAACAGTAATTATAGGTGTTCACTGTTTGCTTTTCAGGGGAAAATAGATGCTGGAAACCAGTCAATTACAAGGGTTAGAAACACCCTCCTTAACATAAGAGGGTTGGGCCACCTTTGGCAGACAGATCTTTAGTGACAATGGTCTTTTTGTATTGCTTTACTGGATGAAGAAATGTCATTGCTAGGCAATGGATTAATTACTATACAGAGTACAATCAATTGTTGCTCAATTGTAGATCTACTGAGTCCTAGGAAAAGTACTGAACCACTAGCCAACTATATACATTCAGTGTGCTGTAGGGAGAGTTGTTTTGTAACTTTAAATTGTAAACGACTGTCCTCTCTAACCTCCTGGAAACACATGGGACAGTTCAGTGTGTGGGTTCCCAAACAAGATCCTCCACTTGGCCATAGCAGATTTCAAACCACACTTGCATGGTTCACCTTTTACTCCAAACAACAGGGCAACAACTTGGTGAGCAACTGAGGGCCCGCATCCCGATTCTTGATGTGTCAATGTGGTGGAGTTTGGAAGTGGACTATTGTCTACTCTTGATGCACTGTTCGTTATACAGTGCTATAACACTGCCAGATAAATAGTATTAATATAAAACTATTTGTATTACCAGTGCCAGAGATAATAGTTCACAATAGGTCATTAGTATTTGCCATAAATACATTTCTATGGTTTTTGGAGAACACTCTTTTACAGTACATTCTACCACTGATCCAATCGAAACACATTTACAATGCCATGACCTTTAGAACCAAAATGGAATAATCTGAGAATCAATAGCCCACAGAAACACGACTGCATCAAAAACAAAAATAAAATCACAAGATACTCCATTAGATACTAAATTCCCCTCACTGCACTTCACCATGATCTGTCTTAATACTGAATGAAACCCAGCCTCTTTGACATTGTTCTCTTTCAGCATCAGTACCTGCGAGCATAACTGCTGAAAGTGCATTAGAGAATTGGACAGCCAAGTAAAAAGAAGAGATAAAGGTCCCAAGACTCTCTCCTGAAAATAAAGTGCATCTCTGAAAAAAACAGCAGAGGAGTCACATTATGAATGCACATGGTCTGCAGTTAACTCATCCATGATTAATGCATTGATTACAAAACATGTCCCTGGCAATTTAACATGTATTTCTATGTTTCTGGATTTCAGTAGTTAATGATGTATAGTTTTATAACGTGGCAGGACAGCAGCACTCACTTGACTCTGCATATACTTTTTATAGATTTGCAACAACCTGCCTCTTTCATGCTTTCCATGGTTGCTGTTCCAAAGTAGCACAATTACGTCAGCTCAGAGAGCATTGATAGAAGACTGAAGAGTTGTGGATTTGTGGCATGGCTTGGCATTGACTGCATGCCATATGAAGTTGACTCAGCTGTAAATAAATACCTGCTTTATTCAAGGACATCTTAGGGAATCACTTGGGTATGGAAATAAATCAAATATTAATGCTGATGCTTTACTTTGCTGGCATTGTTATATTATTTTGCAGAAAAAAAGTCTTTAGACAGCTTGACATACACATCAGTGTTACTGTTTTGACATTATTAACATTGTGTTTTATTAGCATATCTCGGTTTTTAAATATATTGTCAGTAGAAGTAAAACTGGAAGCAATTAAGAGGTGTGGCTGGATTGCCAAACACAAATATTAAATACCACAAAATGAAAAGAAAAACATAAAAACTACATACAACTAAAACAAATGATAATAAAGTATTGAAAGAGAACATTTCTGTTTGCATGGATCCAATGTTAACACAGACACGTCTCTGTCTGATAGGATTTGCACCTGTGCTTTGAAGGAGTCGAAGGGGTGAACAGACTGCCTTTATTTAATACAAGTGATATTCTTTATTATCTTTCTGTCTGAAGCATGGAGCATAAAACAAGGGCACACAAACATCCTTTTGCTGTCCAGTGACCTGAAACAATGAATAAGACCAGGCAATTTAGAGCGGGGAGCTGCCTTTGGTGATATTGTCCCATAGGAACTGGTCACGAGATTCACGTAGACTGACAGCAACTGCTCCAAGAAGTTTGATGATCTCAACAAGGAAACAGTATGGACACTGACAGTAGCACAGGGAGGGTTATAGTCCTGAAACTCGGGTCATGTTGAACTGCTATGAAATGCTGCTGCTAGTGTAGTATCGCATGGTGAAGTGTTTCAAGCATTTAGGGGAAAGCCTTCATCACTGCTATGAGCTCCACTGTTGTGTGCCATTGTTTATACCTTGGATGTGGCATGTGGTCCTCTCCGTTGAAGGGCACTACCACACGGACAACTTGTCCAGCTTTAAAAAGGCAAAACAGAAGTAAAGAAAAGCATTGAAAAAATCAATAAAAATTGAAAGAATTCAAATAACAACAAAGGCACTGTTTTCCAGATTACAATCAAAATCAAATCCATATTATCCAGCATTACCTTTTTAATTGACCTTGCCTGTAAGGGAGCCCTTGCCACTGTTCACTATAGACAGTAATGCACTCTGATCAAGGTTCAAGTGTTAAATAATACCATGATGTTGGGAAGCAGCAGTAGTGAGGTGAATACAGGACCTAGTGGGAAGGACAGTAAATCCACTGGAGGATATTTTCTGTTAAAACTATCCAAAAAGGAGATCAGCTTTATTATTAGTTCTTGCTCTTTTCCATTTGGGGTTCTATGTCATAGAGGGTATAACTGAAATCGTTTCATGTGGTTCAAATCTGCCATCGTGTTGGATAAAACAGATCAAGTCTGAAGCAGGACCCGAAGTAAAGGGAACACAATCTAAAAATCTGTTATTGGAGTTACATTTAATGCATGTGGCAATATAGACACACAAAGACCCCAGCACTTCCCATCTGCATGAGAGTGTGTCAGCCTACCTGTAAATAAGGACTCAGACATTCCTCTCATTGAGGGGGTTTCCAGGTCTTCAGATCACGGTTCAGTTGCATACAGAATACATTACACAATCAGCAACCTTGGTTTGAGACTAAAGGCTTTGTATGGGAATTGACTGTATTAAAATACGTGCACACATTGTTTAGATTCACTTTGCATACATTTCTGTTTTAGTCATTGCATTCATAAAGTCAGAGGATGAACCTTTGCACAACAAACCCTTCAAGATTATGGTCTAGTATTTCTTATTGATATATTGATGTTTTCCCAGCATTCACTATTGTAGAAGGATAGGTTAAAGGTAGATTCTGGTACATTGGCTATATGGGGGTTAGGGTTCCATGACTAACACTGAGAACGATACAAAGTGAATCTAAACAACAAGCAGGTCATATAATTTACTGACATTTCACCCATATCGAGCTGCTCTATAAATCACTGCATTGCAAAACCAACTGGTGTGTTATACCTGAGCTGTGTTTCATGTAATGAGAGTGGCAACCCCTCACACTGTCCTTCATTTCAGTTATCCTGCAGTGTTTGAACTACAGGCAGAAATCTGAGTCAGCTCCTCACAGTAAGGAATGGGCAGTGCTTGAGTGATAAACACAGCCTAAGTTTTCAATTAGATTAAATAAATATTTTAAAAGCAAGAGCTTGTTTACAGTAAGAGCTGCAGCCAATTTCCTCTAAACAACAACAATACTGCTGAATCCATTAAGGATGGCTTGCCATGAACTGCATCTCTTCTTTTTTTATTTTCACACACGCTGTTTATTTTACATGCACTGTTTAAAATATTTCTTTTCAGGGTAAAACAGGTTTAAAAGGCCCTGCATAGCAAAAGGACATCACCAGCCAAGCCCCACCCCTTGTTCGCTGTATTTTTCACATACCTCTTTATAGACATGCATACTGATAAATCCTCTCCTGATCACTCTTTTTATCACCTCCTCAATAATGTGATCCAAGTCATTATTTTAATACTATAACATCTCAAAAAGCACTAATATCTGCAATATTCTTTGAGCGATGGATGCAAAAGCCACTATCACCTTTGTTTATGTCCATGTTATAGGGAGTATGTGATTGCTTAGATATGCCCCTTTTTTTTGGCTTCATTCGGCTCCTATCGGTCTCACTTGGCCATTGAAAGGTTTTCTCAGCTAGAGACCTGTGCTTTACATCTTTTTGATGATGTCACACAGGGTCCAACATCGGACTGGAAAGGGAAAATTTTAATGTCGGACCTGGTCCAACATAGGACCCCAAAGGGTTAAAAAAAAAATAGTGGCTGCAGTGCAGAACAATAAGCTTTTAGCCAATCACATTTTGAGTTGTCAGACTACCAGCCTACAACGGCAAATGTGAGTTACCAGCTGAGAGAGGAATTGAACTGGAAAAGTCTCCCTGGCTGAAGACAATCTATTGTACCGAGGATAACATTATTGATTTGTCAGGGGAAATACTACAATTTTTAAGAACTTGTTATTGCATCCTCAGACATATTAGTCACTGTGCTGGACTGAGCACCAAAGCAGTAGATTCTGCTGCAAGCATTTGAAATGTATAACACTCCAAGTCTCTCAAGCCTGACTTTATGTTGTGATGGAAACTGGATGATAATCTAGGTCTGGAGTGGATTGTAGGCTTTTGCAAACGATTCAGTGATAAAGAGTCAGAACCACAGGCTTCACCTTTTCCACAGACAAAAACAAACAAAATAAAACTATGACCCACATTCAGAAAGTGCATTCACATCAGGATTTCAGAGAACTACAATACATTTATACATTTACAAAGTTCTACATTATTAAACAAATTTTTTAACACAATAGTTTTTTTTATCACTCATCTGATGCTAGATACGTCTGTTATTATTATTATTATTTATTATTATTATATTATTATTATAATATTAATAATAATAATAAACCCTGCCATTTGTACAGTCCTGGGTTTCTGGTGACATTGGTGAATCTCCTCCACAACATGATGACTCCTCACAATGATGTTTATGGCTGATTAATATGGTCTCAGAAAGAGTGCTAGAAATGCTTTTGTATTGATTTGTACCAGTCAGTTATTGTTTAAAAAGAAGCTTGTTTTATCATGGGTTATATGCATGTTGGCCACTCAACACTATTCATACTATAAAAATACCATTACATAAACTCTTCTATAATAACACTACTACTTCATATCCACTAAACACAATAATATGATTATTAAGGGTTTGGGTTTATTTAGAACACATAGTTTAGAATGTCTCTTGCTCTTCCACTGTGACCCTTGACCCCTTAGTGACATTGCTTTAAAAATATTAAACAATCAGATTTTTATGACACCATTAAATTGACATGTCTAAGAAATACTCAAATAAACCTGCAGAGTATTAAGGGACTGATAGCCCTGGAGCTTCCTTAACTGGAACAAGGAAGTGCAGGAGAGATAAGAAGATCAGGAACTTCACTGACATGAATGAGGAAGTGCAGGAGAGATAAGAAGATCAGGAACTTCGCTGACATGAATGAGGAAGTGCAGGAGAGATAAGAAGATCAGGAACTTCACTAAAAGGAATGAGGAAGTGCAGGAGAGATAAGAAGATCAGGAACTTCACTGACATGAATGAGGAAGTGCAGGAAAGATAAGGAGTTCAGGAACTTAGTTGATTTATTGGGCTTTTCAAAACAGTTTAAAACAGATCATGAGGAAAAAAAACACAATCAATAAAACTCAATATTCCATAACCAGCACTGAAAACAACCCCGAACGACTGCAAATATCATAAAAAAGGTAGAGGAAAGTAAATAAGCTAGATGCCCTTTAAAAAATGTATCTGGTCATTTACTTAAGTACAAAAGAGCAAAGTGATACACTAACAACGTTACAGACGACTTAATTTTATTAGCACTTCACTGCCGGAGTTGAATTGGATTTAATTTTCAAGGCACCGTGCTGACTGTCCAGGACTGTGTTTGAACAGCACAGCAAACAGCAAAAGTAAACAATATTTGTGTCTGCTACAACAAATGAACAAAAAATAGCACAAATAGCAACTCGGCATGGTTTGAAATAAGCTGTTGCAAGCACTACTTTTTATGCCATTGTGTCAACAAGTATCACACTGATCCAGCACTGGGGCAATCCAATGCACTAGTTCATGGTTTTCATTTGGTGCATGAGTCTTGCGAATGTCTAGCGTCCTCGGGGTATGAAATTCCTTCTTAGGAAGTCATTTGCAATATGCAAATAAAACAGACTTGTGCAGCTTTACTTAATTGTTTTTTTAATATAGGGGGAGGGTAAGTCTGCATTTTCTTTCTTGAGGAAGCCAAATAATGGTAAAAATCAATATCATATGGAAGGTAAGAGCTCTGTAATGGCTTTTTAGGCAAGTTACCAAGGAAATGTCCTACTGAAGTCCATGGATTTGGCTTTTAGACCTTTCCTTGATTTATGTGTTTATTTATATACAGGCTTAATGTAATTATACAAACAGTTACCATGTTAACAATTAACCAGACATAGATAAATTATATATATATATATATATATATATATATATATATATATATATATATATATATATATATATATATATATATATATATATATATAAAAGGGCTTATTTCTCTAGAGACTAAAGGAATGAGAGGAGGCGAGTGGTGTGACAGAGGAGGATTGGTAATGTAATAAATCACCAGCCCCATCCTGTGTGCTGGTTGCAGAGAATGAGTCATAATGCTACAGTGCACTGGAGAGCAAAGCAGTTTCTGGGGGGCGGACGACGACCTTGTAGGACAACCCTGCATGCCTAGTAAACCCCTCCTGTGCTTGAGCTCCACACAAAAGCTAATGTCATGTCAATAGCGATTAGAATAAGCCAGTAAACCATTTAACAAAGATCCAGCAAAACGCCTCAATGAAATCATCAAGGTGTTACATCGAGGTACTACTGCTCTCTAGTGGGAACGTTTACATTGTCATTGGATTTATATCAGCACTCTTGAACAGGAAGGTGAAGAGAATGAGCTCACTTTCATCCATGCACATTTCTAATAACTAAACCCTGAAATTTAACATCCAAAATATTTGGTGTTTCTGCTTTAAGGGCAAGTGCATTCAACAGAAATGTAATTTTAAATGATATTTGCAGTACTTCCTAGTATTTCATTCAGTTTTT